>NC_041396.2:168112087-168217087 GCF_900747795.2 Erpetoichthys calabaricus | reverse complement strand
CTTGCCTCTCTGTCAGTTTGTTTTAATGGTCAAAATGAAATCTGAATGTGGTAAGCACAATATACAAGTTTCCATTCATTGTATCCATTATGTTCAAAAATAGATCCCCCAATGAAAAAAACCCTCTATAGTTGTATCTAGTTTGGCTGTTGTTGTGAACTTCACTCAATTAAAAGCATTTTCATCATAATAAGTAAATCATCACAATATAAAATAAAGTTAATTTATATATATATATATATATATATATATATATATATATATATATATATACACTAAGGGAAAAAGGCATTCAATTTGTCTCACAATATTCAAACTATTGGCACATATCCTTTGCTGTTATGAGAATAACTGCAAACTAAAATAAATTTTCAACCTTTCCCCCTTTAGATGGAATGTGCAGTGAAAGGGTATCGGTGAGTGAAAACTCTGAGAACAGTTCTATTAATATTACAACTGATCAGAGCCAAATGTTATAACTCATTTCACAGAGAACACAAATACATCCGGAGGTGGGAAACAAAAACAAAAGAAGAAAGAAGGCAGAATGGTGTGGAGGTTATTAGTTAAGGAGCCATGTTCTGTGGAGGTTCCTGTAGAAATTAAAAACATCGGAGAGGATTTTTCTTCCATTTCTTATTCCAGTTATGAACTGCAGCATGAGCAGGCATTCTCAACCCCCCTCTCCCAACCCCTTTTTTATAATGGATGGTAGTATACCGTTAGTGTGCTCCAGAGACCTCAGTCAGCAGAGCAATTTAAATTCAAGGAAGAAATCCACAGTCTGCACCAGTAAATTCCCAGTTATTTTTAGAAATGAGCTCAAAATAAACTAAAACAGTTAAGCTCCACATTCCCTTTTTCTAATTACAGAATATTGTTCAAGTATGGGCGGCACGGTGGCGCAGTGGTAGCGCTGCTGCCTTGCATTTAGGAGACTCAGGTTCACTTCCCGGGTCCTCCCTGCGTGGAGTTTGCATGTTCTCCCCGTGTCAGGTGCTCTGGTTTCCTCCCACAGTCCACAGACATGCAGGTTAGGTGGATTGGCAATTCTAAATTGGCCCTAGTGTGTGCTTAGTGTATGGGTGTGTTTGTGTGTGTCCTGCAGTGGGTTGGCACCCTGCCCGGGATTGGTTCCTGCCTTGTGCCCTGTGTTGGCTGGGATTGGCTCCAGCAGACCCCCGTGACCCTGTGTTCGGATTCAGCAGGTTGGAAAATGGATGGATGGATGTTCAAGTATGTGCAGTCTTGGGATTTAAAACATTTACAAAATAAATGAAAATTTTACTATGTCTAAGGATAGCAGGGTAATTTATATAAATATTTTTATCATTTTCCTAGTAATAATAATAATAATACATTTTATTTATATTGCGCCTTTCCCATGCTTAAGGCGCTTCACAGAGTCTTAGAAAAAAAAACAGCAGGGTATATGTAACATTGGATACAAATGTTTTCCTGAATAGAACAATGAAACAGATAACACGCATTAAATAGAATAAAGGACAATAAACCAGAGCAAAATACTAAATTAAATACTAAAACCTAACAAATAACCTAATTTGTGATATAACAGACACACAAATTATCCTGAGCACCTGGATAGAGAGGTAAACTGAAAGAATGGGCAGAATGTTAAATTAAGTTAAGTTAAAAGCCTTCCTAAATAGATGAGTTTTAAGTTGTTTTTTAAAAGAATGAATGGAGTCAGCTGATCTAATTCATTTTGGGATGTCATTCCAAAGTCTGGGTGCTATGGAGCTGTAGGCCCTGTCACCCATAGAGTGCAGGTTAATGTAAGGTACAACAAAATTACCAGAATCAGAGGAACTTAGTAGGCGAACAAGAGTATAGTGATGGAGAAGGTCACTGATGTAGTCCGGTGCAAGGCCATTTAAAGCTTTGTAGGTTATTAATAGAATTTTATATTCAATCCTGTAAGACACAGGGAGCCAGTGAAGGCGAAGCAGGATGGGTGTGATGTGCTCACTGCTGCTGGTTCGAGTAAGGACTCTTGCAGCTGAGTTTTGAATCAACTGGAGCTGTGATATAAGATTAAAAGGGGCACCTGCCAGCAGCAAGTTACAAAATCGATGCGGGATGTGATAAAAGCATGGACAAGTTTCTCAGCATTAGAAAAGGAGAGGAATGAACAAACATGGGATATGTTACGGAGGTGAAAGTAAGAAAGTTTCTTAATGTGGTTTATGTGGGCAGAATAAAAAGGGAGGGATCAAAAATGACACCAAGATTCCTTGCATCAGAAAAAGGTCTGATGAGATCACCGTCTAGAGTGACTGAAAAGGAGCTCATTTTCTTAAGTAGCGCTTTAGTGCCAATTTGCAGGAGTTCAGTTTTGTTGCAATTTAATTTTAAAGAGTTCTGCTCCTTCCAGGTTTTAATTTCACTGAGGAAAGTTGTGAGTGAGAAAACTTTGATGAAGTTGCATTTTTGACATTAAAATAGAGTTGAGTGTCATCTGCATAAAAATAATAACCCAGTCCATAGCTACGAAAAATATGGCCAAGAGGAAGAATATAAATGCAGAACAGAAGAGGGCTGAGGACAGAGCCCTGAGGAACTCCTTGTGTGACTGGCGCTGAGCTGGATCTGCTGTTGCCAAGACTAACAAACTCTTGCCTATCAGTCAGATAGGATTTGAACCACTGGAGGGCAGTGCCAGAGATACCCAGCATGTTCTCCATTCTGGACAGTAGAATGTCATGTCTGACAGTGTCAAATGCTGCACTGAGGTCTAACAGAATTAATATGCTGGTTTGTCCAGAGTCTGCTGCCATAAGCAAATCATTGGTTTCCTGATATACTTGAACAGGTTATTTATTAACCCGTTATGCTACTTCATAAGATGAATGCTATGTTACCCAAGACTAATATTGCCCTAAAATTATTCTCTCACATACCACAAGTAACAAACTCAAGCACCAAACAAAGACAACATCAAGGAAATGTAAAAAAAAGGTCCTAACACTGCATTCTGCTTAGAAGTTCCTTTTAGCTTCCTCTAAATTAGGCAAGACATAGTTCAAAAATGGAAAGTTACAGTAGGTAAAGAATCTAAAATTTAAACATTGAGACTGTTGTGTTTTATAGTGACAGTGTCAAGTTAGAAGTTAGTCTAGTCATGTGACCAGCAATAATGCATTGTAAATGAAAACAACTTGGAGATGTAAATGGCAAAATAGCAGAAAACGTCGACACCCATGCGATACAAAATGACATCATAATAGTGTCAGCAAAATAAAGTTTTATGAAATTAAAAATCAAGATTGAGGAAGCTTACACAAAAAGCATAAAGTGATTTTTTTTAGGATATCGAGACATGATTATGATGCATCTGTAGTAGACTTCTACTGTGATTTAACTATATTTTTCCCTTCAATTTTGGTGTCATATGCAGTTTTCACAAGTTCACTAACTCCAAGAGAATCAAGGTCATTATATGAATAAACAGCCAAAGACAAATCTTTGGTGGAGTTTCACTAATGAACTCACCTCATTCAGGGCATTCTAGTATTATCCGTACTGTTCTAGATTCAATAAATGTTCTTGTTTCTTATTCCACTGAGCTTTGTCTTTTCCCTGCAACATGTAACAAAAATATTTGAAAGGACCAAAAATACCATAGTAAAGTCATAGAGTTTTATCTGTCTTTTATGGCTTATTAAATGAGCATGACCAATTTGATTCAGTGATTTAGAATGTTCTGTCTAGCCTAAACCATCCATCCATCCATCCATTATCCAACCCGGTCACCTGAAACAATATCTGAAAGTTTTGTTTTCATGCCATTTAAAATGTTATCCTGATGAAGTGATCATTTCTTTTAAATCAATTAGCCTAAGTAAATATTATGAAAATCACAGTAGGCTAATCGAATTTCAGTTGTCTGAAAGCACTTTAAGATAAGCTAACATTCTCCTCACTATTTGAACACAAACCACTTTGAAAACAGGTTTATAGGCAAAAAGGATGCTACTGTTCAATATGTCTATTTAGGCTTTAATCATTTTGTAATGAAAACGTTAAAGCATTTTTAATGAAACTCATTTGCCCATTTGCCCCCAAAGTGAAGAGGAGGATTAGACATAGGGATAAGTAAATACAACTGACCCTCTTGTACTATAGGCATATTTGGGAGCCAGTATGTTTGCCATTGTTTCTTGGGTTCGATCTTGCACCTTGAGGAATGGTCTGGTATGTGAGACATTGCTGTTGATGGTCCCTCTGATGCTGTATGGTTTCTCAGGCTTTGTGTGCTTGTTTGTATCAGCACCTGCCACTGCTGTGGAGTACACAGTGATTAAGTTCATGTTGGTCCATATGGTCCAAGACGATGGTGTCAACTTGTGCATGTGCGCATGCTACCACTGGTTTGAGTAATAACATGCACACAAGAGCAAGCAGATAATGGCTTTGAGGTTGCCTAGCACTCAGCACATTCACAGTGACTTATGGTACTTTGCACATGCATGGTGCAGTGCTCTGGCACTATTCTAGTTGAAGCCAAGGTCAAATGAATATGGATGGTCAGCTGAAGGATTGCACTATTGTTGACTTAAGTGCTGTAGTAAGATTTCTTTAGACAAAGGGAGTAAAACGTGTTGAAATTCAACTAAGGATGTTGGCTCAGTATGGGTAGAAAGGTTTAAAGCAGAAAGAACAAGTGCAACTGATGAAGCTCAATCTGGTTGACCATCAACATCATGCACACAATCCCACATTGACATGGCAAATGCCTTCATCAGAGAAGACCGAAGGATTGTGTTGTCCTCTTTAGCTGCACATTTGGATATCAACTATGGATATGCACATGCCATAGTGCATGATGACTTGTGGTACCATAAAGTTTGTGCTAGATGGCTACCCAAAAAGCTTACTGACGTACACAAGCTAACATCCTTCACTGAATTTCAGCAAGTTTTACTCCCTTTGCCCAAATAAATCTCAATAGGGTGTGGCCTTTACAAAGGTTATCCACAACGTAGCCCTGGACTCTAAGAGCGGAAGGCAGTCTGTAATGGAGTGGGATGTGGATGCCACATTGATTTCTGGCTCTCTAAAGCAGGGGTTCCCAAACTTTTCAGCTCACGACCCCCAAAATAACCGTGCCAGTGACTCGTGACCCCCACTATCCTCGGAAGTGGTTAAAATATACAAATGTTGCATGCAACGGTGCACATGCGCCAATAGGCCTATCCAAACATGAGCATGACAACACGAAAGAACACAATGGTCTAACAACCATATAATTTTTTTTAATAGTAATTTACTCATTTGTTTAATTTCAACAAAATATCCTATCCAAACAAGAGCATGACAACAAAAAAGAACATAACGCTCTAACAACCATTTAACTTTTTAAAAAATTGTTATTTACTCATTCGTTTAATTTCAACAAAACACCTCACCTAATGAGATGGGTGGGCACAATGCTTGGAGCACAGCAAGTCCATTCTTGGGTTAATTTTGGAGACCGCGACTCGGAGATCATCCTCCAAGTTCAGTCGTGACCTGTATTTATTTTTAATGTACGTGAGTGCCGAAAAAGTCTTTTCGCACAAGTAGGTAGTGCAAAACGGCATCAGTACATCCATAGCGGCCTTGGATAGTTGTGGGTATTCCCTCTCGACTGAAATCCAAAACTCATCCAGAGTCTTGGAATTAAACATTGTCTTCAAGGTTCGGTCGCATGACAGTTCAACCAATGCGTCCTCCATGTCCGATGTCAGATGATTTGCCCTCGTTACAGTGAATGGTGACCTTATCCAGTCATATTGTTCTGGAGCTGTTTCCTCTGGGAAATACCTGTTAAAGTGTTCCAGGAGGGCTTGAAGGTGGGATGTGATAGACTTCTTCACTATGTTAACACTCAGTTCGTTTTCCTCCATGAATTCATCCAGCTCAGAAAACATATCAATCCTTCCTATTTCAACTCGCTCAGTCCAGCGCTCAAGTTTTCTCTTGAATGCGTGGATTTTATCATTTAGCGAAATTATGTGTGTGTTCTCACCTTGAAATGACATTTTAAGTCCATTCAGTTTTTCAAATATGCAAGCCAAATACGCTAGCCTTGTTAACCAGTCAGGATCAGTGAGGTGATCAGCGAGCTGGGACCCATGCTCCTTCAGAAATAAGCGCACTTCGTCCCGCAGCTCAAACAGGCGGCAGAGCACATTCCCTCGCGAAAGCCACCTGACTTCTGTATGGAAAAGCAAGCACTCATGCTCCGATCCCAGTTCGTTACAGAGAGTGGCAAACAGTCTGATATTGAGTGGATGCGCTTTTATATTGTTGACCATTTTTATCGAAGTCTCAAGAACACGTTTAAGTTCTGGGTCAAGTGTTTTGCTCGCAAGAGCTTCTCTGTGTATAATACAATGCGTGAATTTTACGTGAGGCGCCACTTGTAAGACTCTTGCTTTAAGACCTTTCTTTTTCCCCAGCATCGCTCCAGCACCGTCTGTACACACACCGACGCACTCGCTCCAAGACAGTCCATCTTCTTTTAGTTTGTTGTCAAGTTTTGTGAAAATGTCCTCGCCTGTGCACGTTCCCTCCAGTGGGGTGCAAAACAGAATGTGCTTGTTAAGTTTTCCATCAAAACTGTATCTGACGAATACAAGCAGTTGGGGAGAGTTTGACATATCTGTGGATTCGTCTAACTGTAAAGCATATTTCCCTTTCTTCTGACACTTGATGTCCTGGGCCATGTCGGAGATACGCCGGGCAACAGTCCCGTTAGACAGCGGCACTGATTCTAGCTCACGGACTAGTTTATCCCCATGCATAGCCCGACTTTTAGCTATAGCAGCGGGTTTAATGAGGGTTTCCCCGATCGTGTGTGGCTTTTTTGCCTGTGCAATTAAATATGCCACCTCATATGATGCCTGTTGAGCTTTTGCGGGGATTGTTGTTTGTTTAGTTAGGACTTTCTTTTGGCCTTGTAACTCTCGCTCCTTTCGCCGGAAAAAATCTACTGGTTTAGTAGCAAGAGAGGGTTGCTTAGTTTTCAAGTGTCGTAGCATTTTTACAGGCTTTAGGCTTTCATGTGCAAGCACCTCAGTGCACACCACACATTGGGGATGCTGTACGTTATTGACGATGATGCATGTGAATCCATACTGGATAAATTCCTCTCGATAATTTCGACTCTTGGAGTAAGGCTGAGCCGACTGTTTATGGATGTCCTCTTTATACACACTCCGGTGTCTTTCCGTACCTGAGGACGATGGGCTTTCTGACGGTGGTGCTTCTCCGCTTTCCTCCGCTGGCCTATCTGCGTTGTCATTGGTCGATCTTAACCAACGTTTCATTTCAACAAAAATAATATCCTAAGCATAAAGCGATGAAAATTACCTACACGTTACGTGCACATGTCAGAATGTTTAACATGGTGCTGTAAATTGATCTGCTGCAACTGACTCCATTGATGTGTCGTTAAACTGTCGTAATCACCTCAGGGGTCGCGATCGAACGGAAAGAAATTTGAACGGCTGATGGCTTTTTAATTTGCATGTTTTTTTTAAATGTAACTATTAACTACTAGTTTTTATCTTTTGTTAGTTATGGATAAAATGTTATTTCTAAAAAATTAAATTAATTAATTTCTAAAAAGTTTAAAAAAAAGTATTTGATTTCTTGGAAATCATCTCGCGACCCCCCCCCCAATGTCTCACGACCCCTACTTTGGGAACCACTGCTCTAAAGGACAGCAATGTGTACAAACAAGAATGACTACACATAAAAGAAACATGTCTGCATTGCTGAAGAAAGAGTTGACTGATCACTGACCACTGAGCAGGTGTATTACTATGCTAGGTATGAAATCTCAAAAGACTTTAATTGCAATACACCTAGCAACCACAAGGTGGGACTAAAGCCAAGAAATTGAAAAGCATCTGGGCAAAAAGAAAAAGATAAAGCACATTCATCATCCTTCTACATGTGCCAGAGGAAGAACTCTATGGACCATGAAGGAACTGAGATCAAAACATCACCTTCATCACGTGAGACAACAGAAATCAAAACATATGTACACTACTACTTCATTTTTTGATTCTAAAACTGTATTGCTTACGACTTTGTGGTTAAGATAAAATCAGTGGAATCATGCATTCCTAGGTATTACCATAACTAAAAGTAATAATTTATGTCAAGGATAATTTTTTATCTGTTTCCCTATAAACAAACTCATATTAATTCAGACCAGTGTCAGTCATACACCAGTTTCAAACAGTGTGTGGCAAGCACACCCACACAAACACACTCACACTTACAAAGTAGCTCTGAGGGGTATAAGCAAGCGGAAGTGAAGAAAATCAGTGCCCCTGTCAAAGTTACGACTAGATAAGGACTGATTCATCTAACCAACCAGGAGACCAAATCTCTTATGAAAGCATTTAAGAGCCAGTACTAAATGAAAAATGTTACCTTGGGTAATTCTTTAGAATTGTGACTCTCATAGCAAAAAGAGAGAATTTGATGCTAATTTAGATTTACACAATGTTTTGTCTTGTTTGTTTATTGTACTGTGCTTTTATTATCCTTTATTATGAACAAACTGTATGGTTTCATTTATTGCAGAAATCATGTTTGAGTTATTTGTTGCTATGTTTAAACCACAAACAAAGTGAAGGATAATTTGTGTATACCTTCTCGAATAAATTGAAACATATCTCTTCATAGTTCCGGCTGGGGCATGAAATAGAGATAGCCCACAGGACTTAAGCCTAATATTTAAGTACATGTGAAAAGTGTAGGGCGGCACGGTGGTGCAGTGGTAGCACTGCTGCCTCGCAGTTAGTTGCTTCCCGGGTCCTCCCTGCGTGGAGTTTGCATGTTCTCCCCGTGTCTGCGTGGGTTTCCTCCGGGCGCTCCGGTTTCCTCCCACAGTCCAAAGACATGCAGGTTAGGTGGATTGGCGATTCTAAATTGGCCCTAGTGTGTGCTTGGTGTGTGGGTGTGTTTGTGTGTGTCCTGTGGTGGGTTGGCACCCTGCCTGGGATTGGTTCCTGCCTTGTGCCCTGGGATTGGCTCCAGCAGACCCCCGTGACCCTGTGTTTGGATTCAGCGGGTTGGAAAATGGATGGATGAAAAGTGTATCTATTATACTAAAGCATTTTAATTAAACATATCATAACATAACAGGATGCTGTTTGTTTCATAATACACAAGAGAGGTTACCTAATAAAAAAATGAATGCTCTGTAATGAAGGCCTAGGATATAACAGTGGGGAGGTGACCCAGTAGACAAAGGTGTAGACTCCTAAGAGGGTATAGCATAGATTTAAACAGACATTGTACAGTACTGCATTGGAATGATGGATGTTTATTGACAAAGCAGCTGGAATTTAAAGCATATGTTTTAGGTTTGAATAGTTCTCCAGACTGCGGTGGGTTGGCACCCTGCCCAGGATTGGTTCCTGCCTTGTGCCCTGTGTTGGCTGGGATTGGCTCCAGCAGACCCCCGTGACCCTGTGTTTGGATTCAGCGGGTTGGAAAATGGATGGATGGATGGATAGTTCTCCAGATGTCATTTTACCCTTTTAAATAACTGGGTATGAAGTAGTAGGGTGTGGTAGGGAACTGGGATATACCACATTTGCAAAAGAAAGTCTGGTTAAGTTTTACCTACTCCTGTAGAGTATGAAAATGTGGAAATGTGGACTCAGAATGGTGGAATTAACATTGTGATTTTTATTTTTTATAATTCAATCAGATATTGACAGTTGAAAGGTTAGGTCAACGAACAGAAGATTATTCACGTAAGGTTATATTGCGTGGAGATTTAAATATGCAAAGTAGGTTATAGGGTATTGCAGTCACTGAATTCTAATTTTTATACAACAATATTCATAGACTTGTCTAAATGATAGATGGAAGGTGAAGATAGATTTAGCAAGGGGAGGAACTTCTTGCTTGGACTTGACTATGGCTAATTTACTCGTAATTTTTTACTATTAAACAATTAATAATTGTTAAATGATTAGCAATTCTAAGAATATAATAATACATCTCCAAGGCGGATTTTTCTTGAATTGCAACATGACATAAAGTAAGAAAAAAACAAAGATAAAACTTAATAAAGTAACCAGAGTCCATAACATAGCCACCCTTCTAAGAAGAGATTTCTGGACATGTCCATCAGACTTGGCAGGGTATTGGCAATGAAAAGAGTGCAATTAGCCTAGTACAAGATAAATTTGGGATTAATATATACTGACAGTAAATGGAAATTTTTGAGTAAATAGACATTTTAAGTGAGCAGACTGGATGAAGTTTTATAACTTTGTTTCTGAAAATGTTTATTCATATATGTCTTCAGGGTCCTGTTAATGTAATTTATTGTAGTGCAATTCATTGTAGTGCAATTACATCAGTGTTTGAGCTAGAAAGTCAAACTATGCCATTACAGTTAAAGAGAAATGGAAGAAAATGCATTTGTCGGTGGGGTGTAGAAAGTACAGAGGCAGTTAGTGAAAGGAACTTCTCATTTCAGCTTATGAAACACAATCCGACTTTAGAGGATTTATTAGATTATCAAAGGAAGAGAGCTAAAGTGATTAAGAGCTGCAAAGAGGGAGGCTTTTGCAGTTCTCTTGAGCAAGACACAGGTATGGATATAGTTTAGAGAATGTTGAAGAGAATGAATGGAATTCATGTTTTATAAAAGAATTCTGGCTTTGACAGAAAATAGGACTGTGGTGCCTAATAATCCCAGAGTATTACTCTTACAGAGAGCATCGACAAATAAGGAGGTCATTTTGAAATATCTGTAGAAAGAGAGCTTTGAGCATGTGTTAAATTATGAAATCACTCCAACTCCATGACTGTTCAACTATGAGTTGGAACATGGTTCAAAGTTAAACAACAAAGATAAAAATGAACAAAGTAATTATTGCTCATAGCATAGCCACCCTTCTAAGGAGTAAGGAGGACATACAGATTGAGTTTGACCGTGCATCTGGAATGAGAAGAGTGCAATGAACCATTGATGTGAATTTTATAAAAAAAAAACCTTTCCTCAGGATTACAGCCTCACCAGTGCACCAGATAAGATACACTAGAAGCCCAATAATAAGAATCAATTTTTGTATTTTATATTTAATTGTGATTATAGACTTTAATAAAACCATTATGTTTACATGCTCACTGTACCTGTCCTTCTGTAAGCTCATCCTGATTTGTTCTAATCTGTTTTCTTGCACAATAAAGCATGCAACCTGCTGAGCTTGACAGCTTGATCGATGTCCTCATAGTGCAACTTTATCATGTTGGAACTTGTGATGGATGGCCACAAAAGTCATTAACATTCAGTTTAAGGACTGATGACTAAACTGCACCTTTGCAACCTTGATAATTACACTCTTGAGTTTGTTGCAAACATCTAAATGTGTTCCTTCATGAAAAACCAAGATAGAGACCTTAGAGAGGTCAAAAAGATTTAGTTGCTCATAGGTGGGTGGTCTTTTCCTTATAGCATTAAAGTGCATCTTTAGCAAAGCAAGCAGTGAATTGATTACAAGCTATCCTTGACTGTCACCTGGTAATAAACTACAACTCTTTAAACTACAACATGCAGTTGGATATTTGCAATCAGAAAAGACATGAATGCTTTCAGAAACAGATGAAGGTCAAGAGAAGGTCAACACTGGGGAACGAGAGTAAATCATGCATTGATGATCAAAGCAAAGGTTCTGGCACACAGAAATTCAAATAACAAAAAGAACATGAAGATCCTAATTACAGTAAGTAAAAAAACTTTCCACTTCTTACCAAAAGTGGTAAGGTTTGTTGTTACATAACATAATGAAGTGTCAGAGCAATACATCACTTGTAAAAAAAGAAAAAGGTCGTCTTCATGCTCAATAGTATCCTTTGCTTCTCTGTAGGCAATTCCAATATGCATAAATTGCTAACAGATGGGGGTGTACCGTATTACTAATATAACGTGTTGTGTAATAATATTGCTGTTTTGTGCTAGGAGTAATATAAAGTACTCCTTTACAAAAATAATTAATAATTTTAGTTACCTCAACCTGAAACGTAATAAGATTACCTTTGTAACAATCTACTTAAAGTTCACACTGATTTTCTTCTCTTTCCTGATGTATCCAACAGGGACTACCCTTCTAATAGTATATGTCATTATCAGTCACAAAACAAGAAAATAAAGATCATTTCTCTGAGCAAAAATGCTATGGCACCTTCTCTGCTACAAAACATATTGCTTTGTATGTTGTGGAGGACTTGCAGCCCATGAAGTCACAACAAACGTTTTTAGCAAGATTTCACTTTCTTGAAGCATGTCACTGATAAAAAAAAACATACGCTAAGTATCTTTGATGTGCTGATAAGAAGACTGATCGTGAGCTAAAAATTACTTTTGAGGAGGTTCACTTTAATGTATGGTTTGCAAACAATAAGCATTTTTTGGGGAATAAATATCCATTGGACTGCTTCTAATCTACAAAAAGCTGCCAGTGCTTGCATGTGCATTCAGTGCCACCACATCTATGATGTGTCTGCTGCTGAAATTGATGAGGTACATAAAAAACTGCAGCCAGTGTAGAATGCCTCTATCAATTTCTAAGAATTAAGCATGTATTCTTACAATCCAATACACCACTCTCTTCTTCTGTTTCTGTTGAGAGACAGTTCAGTTATAGTTGTGAAAATCTTGAGCTTAGCTCACACCAATGAGAAATCGCCTTTCAGGTTTTTGTTTTTAAAGATTACAAGTCATGTTCAGACTTCACATGTTTCAAAGAATAGACATGAACACATAAGTACATGGTATTCTGGGTAACTTGAGCTAGTTTTTCTGCACAGTTGTTTTACCAATATTGACTAGTGTGAAAAGGTGCTATATATGCGCCCGACCCAACACAGATTCACACGGAGGCACGTGTAAAATAAAACCAATATTTATTTTTCTCTTCACCTGTGGGCGCACGTCTTCCCCGAGTCCCACAGGCAATACACAGTTCCAAGCACCAACACACACAATATAGCACTCTTTCTCTTCCTCCACCCCTCCTCCCTGGCTACCTCGTCCTCCTCCTCCTGATTCTGGCTCCCGGAGTGGTGGCTGCTGGCCCCTTTTATAGTGCACCCAGAAGTGCTCCACATGCTTGATTGCCATGTTCTGGCTGCACTTCCGGGTGTGGTGAATACGTTGCTCACAGGGGCTCAGGAGTCCCAGCTGCAGCACCCCCTGGGGGTGCCTGCAGGACCCAACAGGGCTGCACCCAACTCCAATTCCCGTGGAGCTCTGCGAGAAACCGAGGCACCAACCCAGGGGGGGGGTGGCCATCTAGCGTCCAGGGGGAGGTATTGCACCATCCAGGGCTGCTCCCCCTGAATATAGAGTGCAGGGGCATCCCGGCTGGGCATGGACCCAGCCGCCTGCCACACTAGGTAAATCTTCAATTAATTGTAAAAATTTGGAAATCTGTCACAAAATTTTGAATAGTTTACAGTTCCATAATATATTCTAACAGTGTCAATTTTAAGTTAGTTGCTTTTAGTATACAAAAAAGAGGACACCTTTGTGTGTCAGAGTACTGACAGTGACAGTACTCATTCTGACAGTGCTCATTTAATTTAAGACCAACAGCTAAAAATATTTCCAGTCAATTTATTTATAGCCTTGCCGTAAATAACACACAATACCAATCACATATATTAAAAACAGATATAATTGCCATTAAGTGCTTGTCTGTGAGTGCACATTGAGCTCCAGTTGTGTTCACAAAACAAAATGAACTATTTTAAAGGATTTGCTTTCTGAATGTTTTTGAAAGTTTCATAACTTATTTGAGAAGCAATAAAAGTAATATAATATGTAATAATTACATAATAAAAAATAATATTTTTGAATACTTATTATTACTGTTTTCTTAAGTAATATCTTCTTTTTTTTTATATATTTTTATTTTATTAATTTTCACTGTAATCATTCCATACAAACAGATCAATTTATAACCCAACAAATTTGAAGACAAATCAAACCCCACCCCTGAGAAGGAGAGCTTAGCTAAAGGAAAATTGCTTAAGGCTTTTTAATGAGACAACATTAAACAAAAGAAAGGGAGAAGTAAATATCTATGTAAATAAGAGATGGAGAAGGGAGTTAAATGCGGTAATAGTTATTTCTCTTATTCTAAAACTAGCAAAATACCCGCGCTTCGCAGCGGAGAAGTAGTGTGTTAAAGAGGTTATGAAAAAGTAAAGGAAACATTTTAAAAATAACGTAACATGATTGTCAATGTAATTGTGTTGTCATTGTTATAAGTGTTGCTGTCATATATATATACATATACACATACACATATATTATAACACACTACATTTTATATATATATATATATATATATATATATATATATACACATACAGATAGATATATATATATAAATATATATATATATATATATATATATATACACATACAGATATATATATATATACACATACAGATATATATATATATACACATACAGATATATATTATATAGCAAAATACCCGTGCTTCGCAGCGGAGAAGTAGTGTGTTAAAGAGGTTATGAAAAAGTAAAGGAAACATTTTAAAAATAACGTAACATGATTGTCAATGTAATTGTGTTGTCATTGTTATGAGTGTTGCTGTCATATATATATACATATACAAATATAAACACACATATACAGATATATTATATATACATATACACATATATTTTTTATATATATATTTTTTATATATATATATATATATACACATACATACATACATATACACACATAGATGCACTTACAATAACATAGAAATCAATATAAACAACATTAACATCATTATCATATGAGAATATGAAGTAATATATAAGAAGCACATTTCATATAAATATAAATTATTAAACAGTAAAATCTTCTTCTATAATTTGCTACCGTGGCTATTCGTTTGTCTGTCCAGGATTTTAAATCACCTGTAGCTCGCAAACCGTTTCACCTATTGACTTGAAATCTGGTACACATATAGTACGTCACGTCTGCTATCCGCTTTATGGGTGATGATTGTAGTACTCTTTTTATCTTTATTTTATTTTATTGTAGAATCAACTCCTATCTGCGCACACCAGGGCGGCCGTGGGCGGATGCGTATGGTGTATTCACTCCATGTTATCGTGCATTGCGCTGTCACTGGTATTTTGATAAAAGAATTTGAACAATATATAAGAAGCGTATAAATTATTAAACAGTAAAACATGAACATTTAAGAAGTAAAGTTACATTGAGTACTACTGCAGTGCCTTCGGGCATACCTCATTTTTTCTTTGCCCATTACATGCTTAAATGTATACATTTTTTGGTGTACCTACCCGAGAACACGCGACATATAACCGACCGTGTGAGAAGCATGGATTTTAAACACGCGTTGAGTTCATCTGCTGGTCTCCCTCGTGGAATAACTGGTAATGTTTGACTACAATGTACAGCGAGTAAAACGACATTACCTCCTTTTTTTTTTTTACGATCTCTGAGATCTTGCTTTTTTCGGTTCAAGGCTTCATAAGCTCTTTTATGTTCCATGGTGTACTTAATAAGTACTAATTATCCCAAACCATCATCTTTGAATGTTGCAAGACTTTCGCCTTGTATGTAGATCGGGGTAATTACATTCATTGCATTCCTAGTCTGAATCACAATCTGATTGTATGGATGGTTACCTGGCACTGTAGGGTTGCCACCCGTCCTTTAAAATACGGAATCGTGCCGCGTTTGACAATGAAATTGCGCGTCCCGTTTTGAATCAATACTGGACGGGATTTATCCCGTATTTTTTTTATCATTTTTTTTTTAAAGCAGCATCTCATGCAAATCATCCCACACGCATTTTATGAAGATGCCTCCTTTCCTAGTTTGGATTGGGTAATACTTGATGTCATCGTTAGTTTGATTGGTGTTTTTAACTGTCCAGTGAGGAGGGCGTGTCTTTTAAGTACAGTCTGCAAAGTGTTGGCACTGAGATGTGGCGTTAGCGCCATAGTTGAAGCCCCTAACGTTGCGGTCAGCAAGTCGGCTAACATCCGCCATGTGCCGTCTTTCAGTTGCGAGAAGCAGATCATAGAATGGTTGAAACTGTCGCCCCTAACGTTGCGCCACGGCGTGTGGTTCGTTTATACCTCGTGTCTTCTCATTAAACTTTTATCTCGCGAATATGTTATTGCAATCCGCAGCGGGAGCGTTTCTATAAACTTAATTGAAACTTACGTTTTACACCGTGCTTTGTTTCCCTTATGAACATGCTTGTATGCTTAACTCGCTCCGTTCTCAATTGTTTAATTAATTTTTTGCTCTTCGCTGTTTGCGGCTGTTCCTCCATTTCCCCCTACTTCGTTCTTTTATCTCGCGAATATGTTATTGCAATCCTTAACGAGAGCGTTTCAATAAACTGATTGAAAATAGTTTTGCATTTACCTTTTTAGTAAAAGGCGAGCTTTTAAGCCTGAGAAATCACCCCGTAAATGCACACGTTTAATTGGACATGTGTTAATATGTATGGTTACACAGTATTAAAAGACAGTGAACAACGTCAGTTACCTTTCTTCCCGCGTTTGATAAAAGGTGAGCTTTTAAGCCTGAGAAATCACCCCGTAAATGCACACGTTTAATTGCACATGTGTTAATATGTATGCTTACACAGTATTAAAAGACAGTGAAAAATTAACGTCATTTACCTTCGTTCCCGCGTGTGACTCGTGCTGTAAATGTCTTCCTTGTTTTTAGTTCACGTGATTACGTAGGAGGCGTGATGACGCGATACGTGACTCCGCCTCCTCCATTACAGTGTATGGACAAAAAATATGTTCCAGTTATGACCATTACGCTTTGAATTTCGAAATGAAACCTGCCTAACTTTTGTAAGTAAGCTGTAAGGAATGAGCCTGCCAAATTTCAGCCTTCCACCTACACGGGAAGTTGGAGAATTAGTGATGAGTGAGTCAGTCAGTCAGTCAGTCAGTGAGGGCTTTGCCTTTTATTATTATAGATAATATTGATTAAATCCTGCCAGGTTTTGAAAAAATTTTGTACAGATCCTCTAACTGAGAATTTGATTTTTTCCAATTTCAAATAATATAAAACATCGATTTCCCACTGACTTATAAGAGGAGAATTAGGATTGTTCCAATTTAACAAAATAAGTCTGCGTGCCAAAAGTGTAGTGAATGCAATCACCGTTTGCTTGTCCTTTTCCACTTCAAGTCCGTCTGGAAGAACACCGAACACAGCTGTTAGTGGGTTAGGAGGGATTGTGATACCAAGGTTGTCTGAGAGGCACTTAAAAATTTTTGTCCAAAATTATGTTAGTTTGGTGCAGGCCCAGAACATGTGACCCAGTGAGGCAGGAGCTTGATTGCAGTGTTCGCAGGTTGGATCCTGCCCTGGAAACATTTTGGACAGTTTTAAGAGAGGCAGATGAGCTCGATATATCATTTTTAGTTGAATAATTCTATGCTTTGCGCATATAGAACTCGAGTGAATTCTCTGCTTTGCTACCTTCCACTCCTTTTCTGATATATTGATTAAGAGATCTTCTTCCCAATGTCCTCTTGGATCTTTGAAAGGTAGGGACTCTAATAAGATTTTATATATTGCGGAAATAGTGTTTATTTCCTCGAAATTGAGCAGTATTTTTTCCAGCATTGTGGAGGGTGCAAGGTGGGGGAAATCGGGCAATTTCTGTTTAACAAAATTTCTAATTTGAAGATAGCAAAAGAAATGTGTAGCTGGGAGGTTGAATTTTGAACGTAATTGTTCAAAAGATGTAAATATGTTGTCTATATAAAGATCTCTGAGCATTTTAATCCCAAAACTTTTCCAGGTATTAAAAACTGGATATACTTGCGAAGGTTGAAAGAGGTGGTTCTCTTGCAGAGGTGCCACTGATAAAAGATTTTCCATCTTAAAATGCTTTCTAATTTGGTTCCATATTCTGAGTGAGTAAAGCACAATTGGGTTATTAGTATATTTGCGATAACTTTCATTTATTGGAGAGCAGAGCAGGGAATATAAAGAAGTACTACAGGATTTTACTTCTATTGCGGACCAAGCCTGTGTATGTTCATTTATTTGTGTCCAGGTTTTTATGGCTTGTATGTTTGCTGCCCAGTAATAAAACTGAAAATTAGGTAAAGCCATGCCACCTTCTGCCTGAGGTCTTTGTAGGGTCGCTCTTCGGATACGTGGGTGTTTTGAGTTCCAAATGAATGAGGTTATTGTTGAATCTAACTGTTTAAAAAACGATTTATTGATATATATTGGAATGTTTTGAAATAAAAAGAGAAGCTCAGGAAGGATATTCATCTTAACAATGTTAATTCTTCCGGCTAGAGTGAGATAAAGGGTTGACCATCTGCAAGTCTTGCTTAATTTTTTCCATACAGACGCCAAAATTTTGTTGATAAAGAGCTTTATGTTTACTTGTGATATTTACCCCTAGGTATTTAAACTGATCTGCTATGGTAAAAGGTAGGGTGTCTAATCTAATATTATATGCTTGTGAATTCACTGGAAAGAGTATACTTTTATTCAGATTAATTCTAAGACCAGATATCTTTTGAAATTCTGTTAGTGCTGTTAAAACAGCAGGGACAGTGTTTTCTGGGTCTGATATATATAAGACCATATCATCTGCATATAGAGAAATTTTCTGTTCCAGTCCTTCTCTGACAATCCCCTTTATCTGATAAGAATTTCGGCAGTGAACCGCCAGTGGTTCAATAGCGATTGTAAACAACAGTGGCGACAAGGGACATCCTTGTCTGGTACCATGTTCTACTTTAAAGTAGTCTGAGCAAATGTTATTAATACAAACTGAAGTTTCTGGATTGGTATACAGTAGATTGATCCATGCACAAATATTCGGGCCAAACCCAAATTTCTCCAATGCAGTGAAAAGGTAATTCCATTCAATCATATCAAATGCTTTTTCTGCGTCTAATGATAGTAATATCTCTGGGGTGTTTGATTTTGCTGGTGAATATATAACATTACTGTGGTGGGTTGGCACCCTGCCCGGGATTGGTTCCCTGCCTTGTGCCCTGTGTTGGCTGGGATTGGCTCCAGCAGACCCCCGTGACCCTGTGTTCGGATTCAGCGGGTTGGAAAATGGATGGATATATAACATTAAACAAGCGTCGGAGATTTGAAGATAGGTGTCGGCCTTTAATAAATCCAGTTTGATCTTGTGATATTACCGAGGGCAGCACTTTCTTCATCCTTCTAGCTAGGATTTTTGAGAGTATCTTAACATCATTATTCAGGAGTGAAATTGGTCTGTATGATGCACATTGTAACAAGTCCTTATTTTGTTTAGGAAAGACGGTGATTAATGCTTGTCGAAGTGTTTGAGGTAGTATTTGGTTGTCTCTAGCTTCTGTAAATGTTGCCAATAAGAGGGGAGCTAGCTGAGTGGAGAATTTCTTATAAAATTCTACGGGGTAACCATCAGGGCCTGATGATTTCCCGCTTTGTAGTGACTTTATAGCGTCTAGTAATTCTGTTAGCGTTAGAGGTTTATCCAGTTCCTCAGCACTTAAAGCATCTATTTGTGGTATCTGTGATGTTTCCAGGAATGCATTAGATTGTGTGTTGTCTTCTTTGGGCTCTGTAGAATATAAAGACTTATAGTAATCTCTAAATGTGTGCATTATTTTATTATGGTCGATGATTTCTTCTCCATTCTTGTTGGTGATTACTGGTATTGCATTGTGAACTTCTTGTTTATGAATTTGTTGAGCTAAAAGCTTATTAGCTTTTTCTCCGTGTTCATAGTAATGCTGTCTAGATTTGTAAATAAGTTGTTCAGTTTCTTTAGTTGTTAAGATGTTAAGTTCTGTATGCAGGGCCTGCCTTTTCCTGTGGAGAACTTCATTTGGACGCCTGGCTTGTTCTTCATCTATTCTAGTAATTTCATTTCTTAGCTCTGACACTTTCTTGGTTTCTAATTTATTTCTGTGGGAAAGATATGAAATAATCTGTCCTCTTAAGAAGGCCTTTAGAGTTTCCCAGAGTGTTCCTGCAGAAACCTCTGTGGACGTGTTTGTCTCTAGGAAGAAGCTGATTTGTTTGGATATAAATTCTGTGCAGTTCTCGTCTGCCAATAAAAGAGGGTTATGACGCCATCTGCGAGGTGAGTGTGAGGGGCTTAATGATTTTAGCTCCAAGACTAGAGGGGCATGGTCAGAGATAACAATTGTGTCGTATTTGCATGATTTAATTGTAGGCAGGATATTATTATTTATAAAAAAATAATCAATTCTTGAGTAGCTATAATGCACTGGTGAGTAGAACGAATATGTTCTTGAGTTTGGGTTAAGAAACCTCCAGGGGTCTGATAAGTTGTGATCATTTAAAAACTGTGTAATTATCTTTGCAGTATTAGATGTCGTCCCCCCAGTCACAGGAGTCCTATCTAAGAGTGGATTTAAAACACAATTAAAGTCCCCAGCCATTATAATTTTATGAGTGTTCACATTGGGAATGGATGCAAATAGATTTTGCATGAATTCCTTATCATCAACATTGGGTGCATAAACATTTATCAAAATCATTTTACTGTTATATAAGTTTCCCATGACCATCACATATCTCCCTTCAGGGTCCGACTCTACATCTGATGCTACAAATGGAACTGTTCTATGTATGAGAATTCCCACCCCTCTAGTTTTCTTTATAAAGCTAGAATGAAACATTTGGCCAGTCCAGTCTTTTTGTAGTCTGAACTGATCCTTGGTTAGTAAGTGGGTCTCCTGTAAGAATACTATTTTAGCGTTTAGGCCTGTTAGGTGAGAGCATACTTTCTTTCTCTTTAATTCGTGATTCAGGCCTTTAACATTCCAGCTCACAAAGTTAACTGTCCCATCATGGAGACATTGATTCTGAGTTTTTAATGTCATTTTATAGTTTTAATTGGTAATATGGCAGTTTTAATCTTAGTTTCAAGATTCCCCATGAGTTATTGCATTTTAGCCTATTGTTGCATTGATATTTATAATTATAAGGATTACAAGAATATAGATGAGATATAACCTGCTCTCCTTCTCTCCCCCCTTTATCCCCCCACCCCCCCATTTTGCCTCCCCACATGAGGCTAGATCCCACTTCGCGATGTCCCAGTCCTCTGACATACGAAGAGACAGAGCACGTCCAAAACAAAACAAACCCCACCCTGCAGCGGTGTTAGAGAATTAAAACAGAGGTATCTTTTGCAGCTAAATTCTTAATACTATCTGTCGAAAATATTATCATTAACAGTATTTAAGCTTGAAATAATCTTCAGCGCTTTTAAGATATTAAGATTAAAAAAAAAAAAAAAGAATCAACCCTGGGAATGATTTTAAAAAACTAGTCTAGGATAAACCTGGTAATTCCTACTGTAATAGTATAATGGTAATAGTATAAATAGTAGAAAAAGCAATAAACCAAGGGTATGATGTTAAACAGTCTACTTTAAGGTATAGTAGAATAAAAAAAAAAAAAAACAAATCCTACTTTAATTACTTCCACATTTTCACACTCACGTCTATAACTCTATAACTCTGATTAAAACATAAACATATAAAGTCCAGATAAAGAAAAGGATGTATAATTATAATACCAGTCTCTTTAAACATGGATCCAGAGAGCAGATCATAGGTCCTTCCCGTGCCTTGATAGAATACGGCTCCTTATTAACTTTCAAAAAAGTGTCGGAAACAGCTTCTTTAGTTCCTTTTCAGCTTCTTCTTTGCTTAGGAAAATATAATAATGATCTTGAACTTCCACTTTCAGTTTGGCGGGATACAAGAGGCTGTATTTGATATCGGCTTTCCGTAGCAACTTTTTAATGTCAATGTAGGATCTGCGTTTTGCAGCTGTTGATGGTGAGAAGTCGGGGAAAATACGAATAAGATTATTTTCGAATATAATCTCTTGCTTGTGTCTGAGAAGTGCCATCACATCAAGCTTACATTCGTAGTCACTCGAAGCGGACAATAAAAGACCTAGGTTTAAAGGTGCTTGGTCTGTTTGTGCGATAAGCCGTGGCTATCTCAATGTCGAGTTTAAAGTCATCTCCAATTATTTTAGACAGTAATTCTACTGCAAATTTCACTGGACTTGAGCTTGAGCTTTCTCGTTTCTCAGGTATACCCTCAATTCTTATATTATTTCTTCTGCACCCATCCTCCAGGGCTGCAAGTCTGTCTCCAAGTTTTTTGCATTCGGAATTCGCAGCTGTGGCTTTTGCATTGGCGTTAGACGCCAGTTGTTCCGCTGTTTCAACTCGAGCCGTGAGTCCCTGCTTAACGTCTTCCAGCTGATCTGAAACGTCATTAATCTGGTCAGCAAGCATTTTCAGTTTGGAATTAGTTTCTTCGATGTGTTCCACTAATTTCTCCAACATGCCTTTAAAGTTCATATCAAAACGTTTAAATAGACGCGTTTCCTTATCTTTGTTATCCTTCTTGAGCTCAATGGTCACCTTCTGAAGATCATTCTTGTTATCTTTCTTAAGCTCATTCATGGCCGTAACCATGGCAGTGGCCAGTGTAGCGATCATCTCTTTCAGCTCGGACAGTTCGGCTTTCGTGCTCCGCGAGTGGAAATGCAGCTCCTGTCACAGCAGATGCTGCAGGCTCGCGATGAGTAGATGAGAGCACATCCTGCAGGGCCTTTTCTAGTCTCGAATGATCCTCAGAAATCGGCGATCCATCGCGACCTGTACCACTTGCACCTTCGCTCCCATTTTCACTCTCGACAGGAGACGATACAATGGAGCGGGGTCCCAGGAAATCTGCGCATTCGTCTGCCTGTTCCAGGTCAGTCTCCGTGAGGCCATACCTTGCACTTGCACTCAGGCCGGAAGTCTGTCCAGACTTTGATGCAGCTTTAAGTTTCTTTTCCGGTTCTTTCTGACTTTTCTTCTTGTTACTCATGCTTGTATATTGTAGTGGAAGTTCCTTGGTCGGGTTAAATACAGGATCCATCCATCCATCCATTTTCCAACCTGCTGAATCCGAACACAGGGTCACGGGGGTCTGCATAAATACAGGATACCTCTAAATAATATGGAATACGTGGGAAAATAAAGCCGCTGCTAGTGGAGCTCTGCTTCAGACATCCATCTCCTATAAACGGACGAGACCAATTATCCAATATCTTCTTATATAATATGCTACCGTGGCTTTCCATTTGTCTGTCCAGGATTTTAAATCACCGGTAGCTTGCAAACCGTTTGAACTATTGATCTGAAATTTGGTACATATATACTACGTGACTTCTGCTTTTCGATTTTGGGGTGATGATTTTTATTACTCTTTTTATTTTTATTTTATTTTATTGTAGAATCAACTCTCGGCAGTGTGCAGCAGGGCGGCCATACAGCGCATGCATACAGGCGCCGTTCTCATCCCTACCACCTTCGCCATCACTTCTCCTACCTCTTCCTATCTTGAATCATTCTTGAGGCAGATTGAAGACTTAAGTGCCAGCTTAAGTGAAAAATTAAGGAAAATGTATGAAGTAATTGCAACACAAACACTGACAATCAGTTTTAATGCCGACGAAAGAAGAGAAGAAACTGGGTGCTAGGGTGGAGAAAAGAAGAGCTGCTCAGGAAGCAGCAAATGCATCAACCTCTGAGCAAACGAATGCTAAACGTACAGAGAGAGTATGAAAACTAGGAATACTCAAGTCAAGTGTATTCACTAAATGTTATCATGCAGTACACCATTACTGGTGTAATTTATTATCTATCTTACTAAACCACAGTTAATATATGCACAGCGGATGCACCGAGGCGCATGCGCACTGCGGCCTTGGCGCCCGCCCCAGAGTCCAGAGTCAAACGCAGCGGCTTCCCAAAACGCAGCAGCTTCCCAGAGTCAGTAGGTGGCACCCAAACAACACAACCTGTGAGCTACACTTGCTCTAATCCACTGTGCCAGTAATATAGATCACATAACGGTCACAGACTCTAACCCAGCGGCTTCCCAGACTCAGTGGCTGGCACACGAACACCACAACCTGTAAACTAAACTTGCTGTGCTCCACTCTGCCAGCAGTTGGTGTCAGCAAAGGCAACGGAATCACGTCTCCACAAAACGAAACCGCTTTAGTACAGATGTGCTTATGTAATTAAATGACATTTCCCCAGACGCACCCACCCTCCATGATATGTCATCCATCCAGATATCGGACGGAACAGAAACTGATTGCAATTCTTGGATTTCCGATTCGCTAGCGAATCGCGGGCTTATATTACTATTTACAAGTAACTTACTCAAGGAACTGTGATAGTTATAGCCATGAAGCTGCCAGTTATACATATTTTTTTTCAAGTTTAATTGAATTTGTTTTTAGTTTAGACTAGTGGCTTGTTATATTGATTGCTTAAACACTCATTTAACTCTGACTTGACATTCACATTATGGCAGATTTGGTGCTGCTGGTTCAGGCTGCTCATTTACTACAGCTAAGCACAAAGCAAATATGGTCAGTTCAGAAATTGCAAATCATAGCCATGCAATTTTCAACTTTTCTACCAAGA
This sequence comes from Erpetoichthys calabaricus, assembly GCF_900747795.2. Classification (NCBI taxonomy): domain Eukaryota; kingdom Metazoa; phylum Chordata; class Cladistia; order Polypteriformes; family Polypteridae; genus Erpetoichthys; species Erpetoichthys calabaricus. Next base: position 168,192,495 of record NC_041396.2, on the reverse strand, counting down.
GGCTAATGTGGCAGTCTTCAAGTTTACATATGCTTCTATAAATATCTATGGGTATTTGAAAAAATTATTTAGGATGTCCACAGAGCAACAGGATGAAGACACTACAGTAATAACAAGTCTCAAGAGTGTCTTAAAAAATCTGTAATGAGCTGTTGTGGTCCACATAGACCAAGATGTGCCTCTATCTAATGACCACATTTATGTGTATTTGTCTGTATTCATGGCATGGTCATACAATTAAACTGAATTAAATTATAAACCTCATATCAAGCTCCCTTATATAGGATCTCCTTGTTCTGTTTTGCTCTCAGTCATATTACTTTATATATACTGTAAGAGGACACAATAAGAATGTTGGGGCAACTGTGGGCAAACCCCATATAACTGAATTTCAAAAATAAACAAAACACGATTCAAAGGTGTTAAAGTAACATCTTTTCAGATGGTAGTCCAAAAGTGAACTGACTCGAAGATGATGGAGCTTCTGGTTATGATGGTTTCCAGCAGGAAGAGGCAGGTCCAGCCATTTGGACACTGGCTGTGACGTTAGTGGTGGAAAAGCTGTCAATCTTCCGGTCTGCAGAGGGAGGGAAAGAGAAGGCATCATCACAGAGCGCCAAACCCTGGAGCAGTGGAGAGATACCATCTTCAGAGTCCTTAAACTGTCTCCTAAGCGTGCATGCATGACAATATTCCTATAATTTTTAAGTATTGTTTCTAGCTGGAGGAAGTTAAAGCATTGTCCAGAATGCCACAGACAGGTTGGAGGTTTGGTTTCATAGTGCAAATCTCAAGTGTATAAAACACATGAAGTAAAGCTACAAGTTGTGGAAAAAGATTATAAAATAAAAAAATATCAATAAAAAATATAAACTATAGGATTATTGCTTTAAACAAAAATTAATTAAAAGTTAAAATAACAATAAAACACCTACTTTTATTTATTCTTTTATATTAGCTTGATCCGCACCTGACATCACTCAAATCACACATTATGGGTTGGCATTGAGATCAGACTTGTCAAATGCCCTAATATGTATCCGATTGTGTGCAAATAAACATCATTCACATGCCATATGGAGTGCATCATATGAACTTGAAAGCTGGGAACTTTTATTTCTTCATTTCTTGTATGAAAACATGCAAAATATAAAAGCATGACTGACATCTATCATTATGATGGTGACATTTCCAAATTTTGCATTTACTGATGTTTTCACTTTTGCAATGCACCGCAGTACATGTGCCCTAAGTGAAAACAGCAGTACATCAATGCAGATTTGAAGAAAACAAATCAGGATATATTACAGAGTTTACCCCTGGGCATTCATAACACGTGTGGCTCCAAAAATTAATAAAGACAAGCCAGCACATATCATTGTATTAGGTTAATAAGATGAGGATCAATTTACATATTTATATTTATACCATGGGCGGCACGGTGGCGCAGTGGGTAGCGCTGCTGCCTCACAGTTAGGAGACTTGGGTTCGCTTCCTGGATCCTCCCTGCATGGAGTTTGCATGTTCTCCTCGTGTCTGCGTGGGTTTCCTCCGGGTGCTCTGGTTTCCTCCCACAGTCCAAAGACATGCAGGTTAGGTGCATTGGCAATTCTAAATTGTCCCTAGTGTGTGTTTGGTGTAAGTGTGTGTGTGTGTGCCATGCAGTGGGCTGGCGCCCTGCCCAGGGTTTGTTTCCTGCCTTGTCCCCTGTGTTGGCTGGGATTGGCTCCAGCAGACCCCCGTGACCCTGTAGTTAGGATATAGCGGGTTGGATAATGGATGGATATTTATACCATCACATTCAAAATTTTGATAAAATTTCAGTGTTACAATTAAGTCTTAAAGACAATTTATAGATACCTGTTGCTAGACAAAATTGACATTTAATTTATTTTGATGAAATATACTTTTTTGACTTTATGGCCAAATACTGTAGAGTCTGTTGTCACTGAAAAGTTGATCAAAACTAAAATATACATTTTACCCAAATAATTACTGTATCTGAACACACTCTTGATCTTAAATAATTCTGTGCATATTTGTAAATACCCTACCGTTCATCAGGAATAAAAGAATTTCAGTGTAACAGCTCAAAACAACTAACTTAATTATTTTTTGTGGAATTTCAGTTCCTCCTCTTCATAATGTCATTTTTAGTCACCTTTTGTACAAGGCTCCTTGAACTTTTGAATCTCACATGTAAATGTCAGCCAAACCTTCATCCTGTACATTATTAAACATTTCCAAAGTCTGTCAACACCTCATCATCTCAAAGAGTCTCTGTGAAGAAAATTTCAAAAGGTTAGGTCGAAATCCTGTAGCAAGAGTCATGCTTATTGTGGAAACTATTGGCCAAGTCTGTCCTCTAGTGTGCTGTTATCCTGTCAGATACAGAATCTTATGTTTAAAATCTTCCCTAACAATTAATCTAAGTCATGTTCTGACTATGCTCATGCAAATCATGGTTATAGGGAGGTAGGAACTATCCTATATTCCAGAACAGCAAAATATTTTTAATCATTGCTTACTAGGCACAGTTCTATAAATGAAATTGTAATTTCTGTTGCCAGCCACTTTCCTAACATTATTAGGCAATAAAATGAAGAATTTGTGGTTACTACACTGTTGATCTCTTTCTTAGATTCTTATTATTCTCAATATTCAAATAAGACCTAAAGTCCTAACATTTTCTTCTCTCTCTCTCTCCTATGTCTAGATTTTTATACCATCTGTACTGTACTCGTGACTATGTTTTTTATTTGTCTAATGCAGAGATTTAGAGAAGTGGAGTGTTTTACAGCTGTAAAGCATATAAAGTAGTAAGATAGGGTGTCACACCTTTGAACCAATTTAAAGCTTGAAAATCAGAAAATGTCTTAATCTTTGGTCCATGAAAAACAATTTTTAAAGTGTGTTATGGTGTAATAAATTACCCAGTGATCATTACTAAAAGGAGTGCATCCTTTGTCAAGAATTGGTCTTCTGATGGTGAAGAGTGTGATGGTGGACAGCAGAAAGGGACAAAGCTTGCTGATACTGTAATACTGATGATGTTCACATTGCAAGGGAACATTGCTTTCCTTTTGAAACAGCATGCTTCTTTCTACTTTCCAAACTCTTAACTACCCGTTTTGTAGCAGAACCGCAAATAATTCTAAACAGTGAATGACCTTAATCTGCATGATGAAAAAGCCATTTTAGCGTTGTACTCACTACATCAAAGGGTTTATGTGTTAAGAAAAGTGACTGATTTAATTAAAGCATGTGAATGTAATAAACTGAAACTGGAAAAAAAAATTTCCATGTGATGCTGAAGTAATTTATTATTGACAACAATGACTTGTAGAAAACTGGCCAAAACACATAGGAAGCAAAATTAACAATGCTGTCTCATAGGTCCGGTAGAAAGGTTATGAATCTTGGCTCTCTCACTGTCTGCAAAATGTTTGTACGCATGTTCTCTATCAGACTGCAGCTGTTTTTATCTTTTTTTTCTACATCCCAAAGTTGTGCAGATTAGGTTAACTGGTGTCTTTATATTGTTATTTATATTTATTATATTGAGTTAAGTAGGGGTGTGCACTGCCCAATCATGTAGTGCTCTTTTTTCGGAATGGGTCCTTCCTGGTGTTTTACATTGGTCTTCTGTCTTCTTGAAAGGTATAGACAGATCAGAAAATGGTTTGATGCTTCATTCAGGAATGTCATTCTTCAAGATTTAAAAAAAAAAACACATTACACCAAAAGCATAGGGAGGCATTAACACAGGTAAAAGAAGATTAAACAAGCTCCTAGAGTTGCAGTGCTCCTTCCTTCTAAATGCATTTCAAAGGTAAAGATCATGTGACATTTAACTTCCCTTACATAGGGAAAAATACACATTAGATCAGAAATTGTTACAGTACATTAAACATTACTGTAAAGAGTTTTAAAATTTGGTACTAATAATGATGCTCTGTTTTAATTTCATTTTAGGCAAAATAAAAATAAACATCTTGAAAACGGCTTCTTCTTGATTATTCTTTGTCTTTTGATGAAAATAGCATAGAATGACTTTTCTTGTGTAACAGTTAATAAATTCAGTATTCCTTCTAAACAGATGCCAAGATCTAAATTTAAAACAACTGACTACTCTCCTGTGTTTTCTTTCATTTTTAATAGAACCTTCACAGAAAGTTTTGAATACGTGTAAACAGAAACAAAACATTTTTTTCATATCCAGTTTTATTTTTATAGTAGTAGTTACACTTAGGCTAAAACTAACAGACATTAATTCCAGGATATTTTTTGTCAGATTTGGTCTCTTATAAAGGACACCAGGCTTGGGCTGGTGTTCCAGCAATGAGGGCTGAAGGGTTTTTACCCAGCCAGGAAGCCAATTTAATGTAAGGACAGGGGGAGACTAATTGCGTAGACTATTTGCTCCCCAAATACAAAAGGTGGCAGTCTTCCTTGGCTACGGTGCCTGCATGGATACCTGCAGGGCAGGTTGGGAGTTGAAGTCCCATGAGACAGCCCTGTTATGGTCCATGGGTGCCACCAGGGAGAGCTGCAGGAACAGACTGTCCCCACTTTAAAGAACTTGCACCTTCCTGGAAGCGCTTCCTGGATGTAATATGGTAGTACTGGAAGTACTCCTGAGTCCGGCATAAAAGAAGCTGAGCTTCCTGTATGGGAGTCAGAATCACGAGCAGAGTGGATTTGACCACATGGGAAGTGTGGAAGGAGACAACAAGATTTGTATTAGTCGAAGTAGACATGAAGACATGGAGCCTGTTCATTGGGGTTTACCTCGGTGGACGAGAGGTTAGCCTCCCTCCGCCTTCGGGTGGGGGGGACGGGTCCTAGCTGTTGTTTGTGCGTATGCGCCGAATAGCAGTTTGGAGTACCCACCCTTTTTGGAGTCCCTGGAGGAGGTGCTAGAGGGCATACCTTCTGGGGACTCCTTCGTTCTGCTGGGAGACTTCACTGCTCATGTGGGCAATGACAGTGGGACCTGGAAGGGCATGATTGGGAGGAACGCCCATCCCCCCCCACCTCCCCCCGCCCCCGCCCGATCTGAATACAAGCAGTGTTTTGTTATTGGACTTCTGTGCTCGTCACGGATTGTCCATAACGAACACCATGTTCAAGCAAAGAGGTGTTCATATGAGCACTTGGCACCAGGACACCTTGGCCTCAGTTCAATGATAGACTTCGTGGTCGTGTCGTCAGACTTGCGGCCACATGTCTTGGACAATCAGGTGAAGAGAGGGGCGGAGCTGTCAACTGATCACCACCTGGTGGTGAGTTAGCTTCGATGGTGGGGGAGGATGCTGGTCAGGCCTGGTAGGCCCAAACATGTTGTGAGGGTCTGCTGGGAACGTCTGGCAGAGTCCCCTGTCAGAAGTAGCTTCAACTCCCACCTCCGGCAGAATTTCCACCACGTCCCAAGGGAGGTGGGGGACATTGAGTCCGAATGGGCCATGTTCTGTGCCTCTATTGTTGAGGCGGCTGACCAGTGCTGTGGCCGTAAGGTGGTCGGTGTCTGTCGTGGAGGCAATTCCCGAACCCGTTGGTGGACACCGGTGCTGAGGGATGCCATCAAGCTGAAAAAGGAGTCCTACAGGACCCTTTTGTCCTGTGGGACTCTGGAGGCAGCTAATAGGTACTAGCAGGCCAAGCGGAATGTGGCTTTGGTGGTTGCTGAGGCAGTTGGGGGAGGCCATGGAGAACGAATTTCGGATGGGTTCGAGGAGATTCTGGTCAAGCATCCGACGTCTCAGGAGGGGGAAGCAGTGCAGTGTCAACATTGTATATGGTGGGGATGGTACGCTGCTGACCTCGACTCGGGACGTTGTGGGTCGGTGGGGGGAGTACTTTGAAGACCTCCTCAATCCCATTAACATGCCTTCCAATGAGGAAGCAGAGCCTGGGGACCTGGAGGTGGGCTCCCCCATCTCTGGAACTGAGGTCACCGAGGTGGTCAAAAAACTCCTTGGTGGCAGGGCCTCTGCAACATTGCATGGACATCGGGGACAGTGCCTCTGGATTGGCAGACCGGGGTGGTGGTCCCCCTCTTTAAGAAGGGGGACCAGAGGGTGTGTTCCAACTACAGAGGGATCACACTCCTCAGCCTCCCTGGAAAAGTCTATTCGGGGGTCCTGGAGAGGAGGGTCCATCAGATAGTTGAACCTCGGATTCAGGAGGAACAGTGTGGTTTTCGTCCTGGTTGCAGAACAGTGGACCAGCTCTACACTCTTAGCAGGGTCCTGTAGGGTGCATGGGAGTTTGCCCAACCAGTCTACATGTGTTTTGTGGACTTGGAAAAGGCATTCGACCGTGTCCCTCGGGGAATCCTGTGGGGGGTGCCCTGGGAGTATGGGGTACCAGACCCCCTGATAAGGGCTGTTTGGTCCCTGTACAACCGGTGTCAGAGCTTGGTCCGCATTGCCGGCAGTAAGTCAAACCCGTTTCCAGTGAGAGCTGGACTCCGCCAGGGCTGCCCTTAGTCACAGATTCTGTTCATAACTTTTATGGACAGAATTTCTAGGCACAGCCAGGACGTTGAGGGGGTCCGGTTTGGTGGACTCAGGATTGGGTCACTGCTTTTTGCAGATGATGTTGTCATGTTTGTTTCATCAGGCCATGATCTTCAGCTCTCTCTGGATCGGTTCGCAGCTGAATGTGAAGCGGCTGGGATGGGAATCAGCACCTCCAAATCCGAGACCATGGTCCTCAGCCGGAAAAGGGTGCCCTCTCATGGTTGGGGGCGAGATCCTGCCCCAAGTGGAGGAGTTCAGTATCTCGGGGTCTTGTTCACGAGTGAGGGAAGAATGGAGCGTGAGATCGACAGGCAGATAGGTGTGGCGTCCGCAGTGATGCGGGCTCTGCATCGGTCTGTTGTGGTGAAAAAGAAGCTGAGCCATAAGGCAAAGCTCTCAATTTACCAGTCGATCTATGTTCCTACCCTCACCTATTGTTATGAGCTATGGGTAGTGACCGAAAGAGCGAGATTGTGAATATAAGTGGCTGAAATGAGTTTCCTCCGCAGGTTGTCTGGGCTTTCCCATAAAGATAGGGTGAGAAGCTCAGTCATCCAGGAGGGGCTCAGAGTAGAGCTGCTGCTCCTCCGCATTGATGAGGTGGCTCGGGCATCTGATTAGGATGCCTCCTGGTTGCCTTCCTCGTGAGGTGTTCTGGGCACGTCTAACCGGGAGGAGGCCCCAGGGAAGACCCAGGACATGCTGGAGGAACTATGTATCACGGCTGGCCTGGGAACGCCTTGGGATTCCCCCGGAAGAGGTAGAGGAAGTGGCCGGGGAGAGGGAAGTCTGGGCATCTCTGCTCAAGCTGCTGCCCCAGCGACCCGATCTCGGATAAGCGGAAGAGGATGGATGGATGGATGGATGGACATGAAGATTGCGTATTATACCATTGTGGAAAAGTTTTGGGGGTACTGTAAACTAAAAACTTATCTTCTGTTTGAATGCAGGACTATTTTGTGTAGTAGTGATTGGGTGTTTGGGATGCTGCTATGCCCCCTACTGATCTATATATATATATATATATATATATATATATATACAGGTAAAATTCCATTATAACGAACTCCCAGGGGCCTAAAAAATATTTTGTTGTAACGAATATTTCGTTGTAATGAGATTCTGTATTGTCACTATAATGCTTTCTTTAACTTGAATCCAGGCGTTTGCAATCATTTCAATAGCTTTTTTCGCATTACTTTTAATCTCCTCCTGCCTACAAGTTATGTTGACGAGAATTTTTCTCAGCATTTCCTTGCGATAATACACTTTCAGGGTGCGAATGATGCCCAAATCCAATGGCTGAAGCGCTGCCGTGCAATTAGGTGGGAGGTATTCAAAGCGAACTTTATCTGAATGTGGAAGCATGTTGTGGGCAGCACAATTATCAGTCAGGAGCCGAATCATTATTTCTTCTTCATATTGTGAGATTTCTGAACTCTTTTGAGACCCCCCACTCCCCACCCAACGGGAACGACACGCTGGAGTGCGTCCTGAAGTGCGATTACAGCGTCTGTGAAAGATTGTTTGTCTGTTGCTGGGGCAGGGCAATAAGGAGGCTCACATCGCTGCAGTGAAGTGCCACAGAAGCAAATCATAAAAGATCTGGGATCACGCTATAAGTCACTGTCTTGCACCCCAAAACACAAGGCTTAGTCTCAGTACTTTAGCAAAACCAGCTTTATTCAGCTTGAAACAGGAACGGCACAGTTATTTATTGTAGCGTGATCTGCCACTCTGCTATATACAGATATAGCAGTCAGGCAGGACCGTGGCCAGGTCAGTGATCAAGTAATCCTGTTACAGTATCTGCATTTACAATTATGTGCTCCTAACCTTGTATCACCCATCAAGATCTTTTCTGTTTACTTTGGCGGAGAGACGCAGCATATTTGAGCCTGCTATTGCCCCGAGATCGCACTTTGGGACGCTCTTCGGCTTGCTGTCTAGTTGGGGGAGGTCCCAAGAGAGTTTACAAACTTCACGTTTTCTTGAATGAGTGCGGCATTAATAGGAATGTTTCCTGAACGAGCATCACTGAACCACATAAAAACGGCTTTTTCGACGTCTTCAAATGCAGCAGTTCGCATACATTTACAACCCGAGATTTTTCTACTTTTTTGCTCTGTCTTTCAAGAAAGTTGACAGTATCAATGGCGAAATTCCGAATTCACTGGCAACGTCTTCTTTCTTTTTGCAGCAATCGAGGGCTGCAAAAAATTAAAGTTTTTTTTTTCTAATATGAACTGTTATCATTTTTCCATGTCTGCCATTTCTATAGGAGGGTGACATTGAGTTAAATTCCAATGGATGTTTTTCGAATGTTGACGAGCAACAAGTAAAAGGTATCACTGAAAACCTTGGAAACAAAAAAGGCAAAAAAAAAAAAAAACAGTACGAGGAAAGTTCAAAGAAAGAAAAAAAATGAGTGTTTCTGTTTGGGGATCGTTGTGCACAACTGAGCTGTGGCCACAGAACGAACTGCTCTGTGGATGATTCATTCAGGCATTTCAAGGTCTTTTGGGCACTTCGTTATAATGAAAGTATCTGCTGAATGTACTTCGTAATAACGAGATTTCTATAGACTCGTGTCATATGGGGAAGCTGTCGGGAACATAAAAATACTTTGTTGTAATGAAAATTCGTTATCATGGAATTTTACCTGTATATATACACACACACACAAACGCACGCACACACACACACACACACACAGTACATATATACTATTATTCAAGTAAAGTTTTAAAAAGTTGGAAGTGTATAAATAAATAAAATAATATCATCAAGTACTGTCAAGTAAAAAATCTAAAACATCAAATATACCATACATTATATAAACATAAACTGTTTTTGTTAAGTAGTTTGTGTTACAAAATATAATTATTTTCTACTGGATCTTCATTTGAGGTTCTGTTGATGGAGTGTCCTTGAGTTACAAAGACAGAAGCATATATTTGTGTTTGTATATGGGATGGGTAGAAATCTTGTGGTCACCGTTACTAAACTGGACAGGTGTACTCTGTCAAAGATTTGCTGCTGTCATGTGAAAGATCTAATGATGATTATTGGGTTAGTAACATACAGTTTTTGAAACAGTTAGGCAATTAACTCTATCAATTATATCAAAGGAAAATGACAACCTGTGCACTAAATGCAGTGACAAAATCCATCAATTCTATTATTAAAAATAAAATAAATAAGTCATTTATTTTTTACTGCAGCAGTAAGCACAATTCAGGAACCATCTTTATAGTGTGAAGCCAATCCATCACCTGGGCCATTCACACATGCACTTGGTCATTTCAGTATCTTTAATTATCCTAACATGCATGTCATCAGGATGAGTATGGAGTACCCAAACAAAAACAATGTATACATGAGGGGAACATGCAGACACACAGGCTGTGACTAGATTAGAAATTACTGTTATGAGAAACAGCAGTACTAACTACAATCTCACCAAGTCTATCTAGCTCAGCTAGAGAAGTGGGGGCTAAAACATGAAAAATTTTGAAGGTGGTAAGTAGAAGGTTTTTTTTTTTTGTTTTTTTGTTTATTGTAAATGCAAAAAAATTGGTAACCAATGTAACAAGAATGATGAGCTCTGTATGCTACATGCAAAAAAGAACTCTTACAGCTCTGTTGTGAATATCTTGTAGTCTATTGAGTGCTTTAGCTGGGAGACCGATGAACATGGAAATACAATGATCAAAATTTAGGAAGTAACTAAAGCATGAATGAATGTTTTGGGGTCTTTCTTGTTTAGTAAGGGTGAAGGCAAGAAATGCTGCAGAGATGGAAAAATTCAAACTTAGTAAGTTACTATTGTGATAAAATATCAGGCAGCAGATGGCCACCCCATATACTAAAAATCAGCAGATCAAAAAAAAACAACAAAAGAAACAGTTTACAAAGCAGAGTTCACAACTGAACTGACTAACAAACTGAGAATGCTCTATAAATATGGTGGGTAAGAGGAAGAGGTGGAGTCAGGACAACTGGAACTGGAACTGATGTGGCAGGAAAAGGAATTCTGGGTAGCGGCAATGATGTCATCAGGGTTGGCCAGATGTGATATTAGCAGGGGGTGGAACTATGGTGATGTCACTATGAATCAGGGTCCTCGGCTGGGCAGTAGGGGAATAAGAGGAGAGAGGTTCAGGTGAGAGCACCAACCCCCGGTCTGACTGACAAATACCACTATTTGAGCCTGTAAACTGTTCCCCATGTGCATGTGTGTGACGCTATATATGAGGCTTAAAGGAAAGTTCTCAGTCCAGTAATAGACCAAGATTACGAGTAGTTTATGGAGAATTTGCAGTTACACCATAAATAGTAATGCAAAAGTTTAAAATGATAGATTTTCAGGCAATTAACAAAACTTTAGTTTTATTAGTATTTCATTTGAGAAAATTAGCATTTATCAATTTACCTAAATTGAACATGCATCCTGTCAGAGTGAAGTGGAAAATCCCAATCTCTGAGTAGACCAAGGTACTAAAAGTGCTAAAATAATTTTGGATGTTGGCAGCATAACAATGAAAACTGAGACCATGGTGGTAGATGATCTGGCTAAGGTAGAGAACATATACTAAAAGAGGACAAGACCAACAACTAATCCCTTTGGCACACCTGAAGTATTATGGGCAAGGGAGGATTTGTGGTTTTCAAGACAAATTAAGTTCTCTCTCTGTTAGGTAAGAAGTGAACCATGAAAAGTCAGTGCCAACAACACCAGTTGAAGTGAGATGTGAAAAGTACTATGAAAAGTAGAGCTAAGGTCAAGTAGAAAGAGAATCTTTAGCAGGCCTGTATCAGCAGACAGGAGAAACTCATTTATGACCATCAGAAGAGCAGTCTCTGTACAGTGTAGCAAGCAAAAACCAGACTTGAAAAGCTTCAAAAATATTATATTTGAAAAAAAATTTGATGTTGTGTAGTCACCACACTTTTGTAAAACCTTTGCTAGAATGGGAAAATTTGAAATAGGCCCATGATTGTCAGGAATGTTGAATTTCTTAAGGACAGATGTAAGAGTAGGCAAATGAAATAGAGCCAGAGGCTAATGATTTACTGACTGGGTGGGAGATGGGACTGGAGATAACTGATACACAGGCTTTAACAAAATAATTATTTTGGTTTCTTCTGTTAATGCTATGTTGGATAAAAGACAAACGGCAGACCAGGCACTCTTTCTACTGGGTTCTTAGGTAGATGAGCAGTACATTTTCTTATAAATTAAAACAAAAAAGACTTGTTTTCCTTGTGGAAAAAAGAAAAAGCGTTTGCTTTGTTCGCTTTAAAGTAATTTCTATATTTATTCTGGGTTTGGTTACTCTTTTTTTAACTGTAGAGGCAGGATCCCTGGATTGAACAGGTGTCCTGGAATAATTCCTTGTTTTTTGTCATCTTGTGTTTCTATTTGTGTTCAAAAATTGTTTAGCATAACTTTAGTTTAGTCTTTTCTTTAAGTCATTTGCTTCAGTTGAATTAGTTATTTTGCTAGTTTATTACTGCTGGTGAACACTCAGAAAGCCTTGTATAAGAAGTAAACTCGTTTATGTGCTACAACCAGGGTTTTTTTCCCCCAAGGTGTATGTATTAATTAATTTATTGCATTTTTTGTTAGTTTTTAATTTTTATTTCTCTTGCTTTTAATTTTTAATTTTACTTTACTTACATTTTTTTACTTTTAATGTAATTTTGTTATGTTTGTTTATAATTTAATATTTAAGAAGTGTCTTTATATTTATACATCTGCTCTGTGGGTTAGCCACAAGGGGTAGGGCCACCCTGATTTCACTGCTGCTGGGATTTCCCTCTGACTATATACAGGGTGAGTCAAAATTATGTTAACATTTGAATGGTAGAAACAATTTATTCACAAAACATACTTCATATGTGCAAGATGATTTACAGGAATGTCTCAAACTGTTCACCATCATGTTCAACACATGTACCATATGTGGCACATAAATTGTCCACAAAAATTGTATATAAATATATACATAGCAGAAACATTAGTGTTAACATAATTTTGACTCACCTTGTATTGAGTCAGAAAGAGAATCTCAGTAGCACATCATTGACTTTGTTTAGGGGTTACTGTGCTAAAGAGAGAGATTAATAGATACATTATCCCAAGGGTAGTATTGCGTTTCTTGCTACTTGCCTCTGATTTCTGAATTGTTTGCTTCTATTTTGGATTACTGTTTACTAGATTACACATTGGGATTTCTTTGACTTTGAATTTTTTTTGTAGGCATTTCCCTTTTTCCTTTTTTCTTGCTTATCCTTCTTTTTACATTATTTAACAAATTCTTCATTTATAAAGAATTCACCATCAGCCTTTTATTTCACAAACCAGAGATTTATGGTCACCCTCTCCGTTGTAGTGGATTGTTGATATTATTTGGGACTTTTGTTGCATTTAGAACTTTTAAATCCAGTTTCCTATAGTTGGGCATTGGCTGACTTGGGGTGAGACTCTTTTGGTCAGGCTTGTGACCTACTTTCTAGCTCTTTTTTAAGGCCTCACTCTTCTTTTTGCCATGTCTGACACATGTAACACTCTCAAACATTACATTTCCTTGACATTTTTTTCTTTTTTAAGTAATTAAATTCATAGTATTAATGTACTGTAATTTTTATTAATAGTTCAGTGATGATTCACTTCCTATTTCTTTCCCTGCCATTGGCTAACCCAGTTTGGGAAACAGTGGCTTAGTGCACTGATTGGCTTTGAAGTGTCTATCCTAAGTTGCATATGCTAATAAGCTTAAATGAATTAAACTTACTGTTACTTCTTATTTATTTATATAGTTTTTGCCATTATATACTACTTATTGCAGGGCTGTCTTTGTAATTAACAGTTAGTTGAAAAAAAAAAATTTTAATCTTTTGTATTTTGTTATGATTCTCTGTTTTATGTAATTGATATTTAAATATGACTTATTTTTCCTCATTTTTTATTAAGTTAATATCACTAAGGTAGTTAGCTGTGGGAGCTACCATTTTATGCTTATACCTAATGGCAGAAGCCATGTTGTTTACAGTCACTGTGCCTGTTGCCGTTCACATGGCACAGATGTCATATGGTACCTTATGTTATCATGTCCCACCTATTTAAGATGGAGGTATGCAGTTTCTAGCATCCAGGCTTTCAGATTTTCTAGAAAGACAAATGATCATCTTTAAAGGTAGTTAGGAGCAATACATCTAGTTTGTTTGAGGACTTCTGCATCATTAGTCTGACTTTTGACCTGGTTTTGTGCTTCTGGCCTTGATAATTGGTTCTTTCTTTCTAATATTAATTAGCTTGTCTTAGACTAAGATTTGTGCTTGTTCCAAATTACTTTTTACATCACACGGTCATGTTTTCTTTCACTTTCCCACTGAATACTTTACTTTTTCAAAATGACCATAACAGTTTTGATGTTTTGATTTGACTAATTTTGTAAATAGTATTTATGTTGGTTATCAATGGTATACTTCTGTAGGTAGAGTTATAGATATATACGTTGTCCAAATGCAGAAAAAGAAAAAAACTGAGATCAACACAAAAATATTTAAAAGCTACAGTGAATATCAGTCACAGTGTGGGTTTGTTTGAAAAAGTATTAGTTGTTTTTATTTTCTGTTTTGTTTTGAGACTTGCACTAATGTGTTATTTTGAATCTGTACCATCTTTAGAGGAACCTTTAAATTCACAGAGCCATACCGATAATGGCAGTGGCAGATGGGGTAATTTCATTGCTCCACAGACAGATTGAGGAGATCGTTCCTCCCCCAAACTATGCGACTCTTCAATTCCACCCGGGGGGGGGGGGTTTGGGGGGGGGAACGTTAACATTTAACATTATACAAAGTTATTGTCTGTTTTTCACCTGCATTATTATCATTCTTTAATTTAATATTATTTATTGTACCAGTATGCTGCTGCTGAAGAATGTGAATTTCCCATTGGGATTAATAAAGTATCTATCTATCTATCTATCTATCTATCTATCTATCTATCTATCTATCTATCTATCTATCTATCTATCTATCTATCTATCTATCTATCTATCTATCTATCTATCTAATGATCAGCTGAATATTTGCAGTCTAACTGTGAAAAGGAGAACATGACTTCATTCACAGGCAGAGAAAAGAAGCAAGTAGACAAAGAGGTCTAGTTCACCATGAATGTAGAAGATCTACAAAAGAAGGAAATGCTTCTGGACTTGTTCTTCATAACCTTAGCTTACTCCACTTATGCCAGGAAATAGAAGAAACTCTCTGGCAAGAACTCTGGGGTCTGAGGGAGTATATTGTTCATAGACAATGTCCAACTATGTCAAATAGAAGTAACAACAAGATGGCAGAATTTCAAATTGGTTTGGCTGTTTGCAAGAGTAGACGACTGAGTCTTCCTACTCCAGCCCCATGTCATCCCTCTTCAGCCACTAGAATTGCATATATGCTAGTGCACTACCTATAGTAAACCCCTTAACAATACTTAAAGTGCCCTCCCATGTACTTGGGGGAAAAAGAAGTGTGTTCAGTAGTTAAATTACAATTCCTGTCTGTTATGATTCTTCCAGGGTCTCAAAAACTCACATTCAAGCATTTAACAAAAGCTAGACCTCAAGATTCCAGGTGAAACCTCAAAACAACTGGCTCATAGTAAAAAAAATGTTAATTTATACAGTATGTAAAAAAAGTTTCACAAAATTTCAAAAACAAGAACACACAGAGTAACTATCATAAGGTATGCCTACAAAGCAAACCCCTAAGTAACCAATACACCAAATCTGAAATACAGTTTTTCAATTCAAAAACAAAGCTAAACCATCCATAAGTTGAAAATAAAAAACTGAAAAGCGTTTACAATAGACAAAATTCAAAAACTCAAACCACAGAAGCATTCACTGTGTTACAATGGTCATCTTATGACCTGCTAGTCCCTTAAACAGCCCTGGGGACGGCCCCCACATCCTTGGGTACAACACACAGCTTATAACACAAGGCACATAAGAAAATATACATACAGTATTTGGCACAGCAAGTTCTATAATACTTCATACACTAATTTAAAAAATTTCATAAATAATATTTTTAAGACAAGAAGAAAGAAATACATTAATTTCTATAAATGGCCTCACATTCATACACTGCAATTTTCCTACAGAATAAAAAGACTGAGACTGAGACTGAGACTGAGAAAACAGAAATATATTTAAAATAGATGTCACAGAATATGTTTGTTAAAAAAAATCTTGATTATTTTTTTTTGTTTTGTTTTTTTTTTGAGTGTGTTTTGAAATAAATATGACATGCAGTAATGTGATATTGCAGATGTGCAATCCTTTAGAGGCACTTGTGAATCAACTTAGCCTCATACACCATGCAGGTGTTTATTTATGTTATATTCACTCACATGAGCATATTAAGTATTAAAGTCACATGAGGAAGTGGACAGTATTTGTTTGCTGTATAAGTGCCATGGGACAAGTCCTCTTTGATAGCAGACAAAATTAAACTAAATGGCGCAAAAGAAAGAAGAAGATAAGTAGAAGAAGATAAATCTTTATTGTCATTGTCACTTTTACAAAGGAACAACGAAATTGAAGGTGCTGTCAACTCAGTGTGAGGCAATAAGAATTAAAAAACTAGAAAAGAATAGTAATGAGTGCATTACAAATATATACAAATTATACTTTTCATATACTGTACATATTGCACTGGTTAAATGTACAAATTGCAGACTGACTTAAGGTCTATACTGCACATTGAGAGAATGATATGGAGCAGTTTAATTTGAGTTCAGGGCCATGATTGCTTTTGGATAAAAACTGTTTTTAAGGCAGTTTGTCCTGGTTTTCATTGCTCTGTATCTCTTGCCCGATGGCAAAAGCTGGAAGATGCAATGACCGGGATGTGATGAATCCTGTGAAATGTCTATTGCTTTTTTGCGGCATCGGAAGGTGTAGATTTGTTCCAGAGTGGGGAGGGTACAGCCAATTGGTATCTCCACTGTCCTGATGACCCTGTGGAGCGCTTTCCTTTCTGAGGAAGTGCAGCTGCTGTACCACACCACACAGTCTGTACGTGAGCACACTCTCGATGGAACAGTGATAAAAGGCAAGGAGCAGATTTTTGGGGAGATGGTTCTTTCTGAGGATTCTCAGAAAATACAGTCTCTGTTGTGCCTTCTTCAGCAGCGTCTTGGTGTTGGTGCTCCAGGTCAGGTCATCCTACAGCTCAATGCCCAGAAACCTGAACACTGGTACCCTCTCCACACAAGCACCACCAATGATGAGTGGCTGGATGTCAGTTTTGTTTTCTCTAAAATCAATAACAAGCTCCTTTGTTTTTGTGGTGTTGAGGAGCAGCCTTCCTCGGGTTCACCTTCCTCTTCACCGCCTCACCTCATACTCTTCCATCATGAGTGTGTTGCTGTTGTGAACAGGCAGCTGTGATGAAACTGCTGTTGGTGTTGCCTCAAAATGGGCAAAGAAGATATTCAACTCCTTTGCCAGAGAAGTGTCTCCCTCAGCAGCCGAGGAGTTGCTGGATTTGTAGCTGGTGATGTGTTGGACACCCTGCCACACCTGCCTGGTGTTGTTACTCCTCAGATGTTCCTCTATCCTCCTTCTGTATACTGCCTTGGCCTCTCAGATGCCTCTCTTCAGGTTCACTCTGGCTGCACTGTAGAGTGCCCCATCTCCAGACCTGAAAGCAGTATTCCTGGCTTTCAGCAGACTCTGGACCTCCCTCTTCATCCAGGGCATCCTGTTAGAATAAATCCTTATACATCTGTCCCTTGTGACATTTTCTGTACAGAACCTGATGTAATCCAGGACTGCTGTCATATGGCTCTTCAGGTCCTGGTGATCAAAAACCTCCCAGTCAGTTCTCTGAAAGCAGTCCTGCAACTGTTGGCATGCCTCCCCAGGCCACATGGTAACAGTCCTGGTCATAATGGGAGCTTGTCTTCTGAGGGGAGTATATGCAGGGCTAAGAAGCAGGGACGTATGATCAGACTGGCCAAGGTGTGCTATGGGTTTAGCCCTATAGGCCTGTCTGATGTTTGTGTACAACTTGTCCGGTGTTATTACTTCTCTGGTTGCACACTTTATATGTTGATGGAATTTGGGGAGAACTGTTTTCAGATCTGCATGATTAAAGTCCCCAGAAATTATGTGAACAGTCTCAAGATACTTGCTCTGTTTGCTGCTGATGGTGTCATGCAAAAGCCCCAGAGCCAAGTTAGCATTAGCAGTACAGCATTGAGTTCACGGGGGAGGTATATGGGTCTGTATTTAATTGTCATAAACTCGACGAAGACACAAGTTCTTTCAATTAAATGGCTTTTATTTTGCTGTGGGAAATGCTTCCCAGGTTTCCCACAGGGTAAGCAAAGTACAAATACCACACAGTAATGCCTTTTTCTTCTCTCAGTCTCTGTCTCAGTATCTTTCTCTCTCCTTCCACCTCCAGTTCTCCTCCAGCAAGCTTTGTCCTCCAGCTTCTGACTCCGTGGGCTTCTTTTATCCATCACCCGGGAGTACGTCCAGTGGCCCATTAGCGTGGTCCAGTGTTTTAGAAATGCTGCAGTGTAACTTGTATGTGCATATTTTAATTAATAAGAATTTGTGCCACACAGTTTAAAGTTTTACAAACGTGCTTTGCTACAAACCCCACCCCCCTTATGACTGTAAAGTTGTCATTTCCCTGTAGCCTCCCACTTCTGATGTGTTTTACAAGCACCACTTCACTATCCAGCATTTGACATCACATATGTGAGATTAGTTTAATGAGCTCCTTTGGACACAGGATTTTTAGCTCTGGAAAGGTAAAACAACTGCAATGGAGACAGGACTTAGATTTATGAACCTCACAGTAAAGTCACTTTTAGGGGACAACTATATAAGATCAGACAAATTAGCTTCATCTACATTTAGAACTATCAGATGATCCAGGTTATATGGTGTACTGTAGATTGACACACTGTTTGTTTTAATTTAGGGAACCATCAATTTGAGTAATACTTAAAGATTAACATTTATTGAGCCTGCTTTCTTGGTTTTCATGTTTTACTCTGTTCTACCACCAGAAGCTGGGAACTGAGTTCCTTTCTCAGCTTTGTCAGTCTTTGTTATGGAGAACACTGGAGACGCACAGGATCACAAACAGGTAGGCGCAAGTCTCATAACAGGAACTTTTAAAGCTGATTGATCCACTATGCAATCTGTTCATTAGCTGACTGAATTTTCTGTCTTGCAGGTCATTCATGGAGCATGATAGCACTGATGGGACACCTGTGATTTCTTTTAATATCCAGCAAAAGATGACTGGAGTCAAACAAGTGAAAATGTTTATCATGTTTGCTGTGTGCCTCTAAAAGACTTTAGTATTGTTCCTTTAATTTAAAGTAAAAAGCTTGTTTAAAAAATCTTTTCTGAGGGTTGTTTGCGTAACTGTGGAATTTGTGCATTTGCAATGGGGTTAATGTTTTTGGGAGAGGTTGTCTCAGAGCCTTTCTGTGGTAAAATCTGAGTAGCAGTTATTCTGTTCCTGTCTTGAAATGCTGGGATTTTTGATTAAGCAAGAACTGTTTTGTGCCATGCATGACAGGTATGCCATGTTACTCTGAATGGCAGATGTACTATCTCTGTTAAGACTGATGTCCAGCCAGACAGTAGTGTCTTATCTCTGTTAAGTTTTGCTGCCAATCCACAGAACAACTGTTTTTTGGGTCTATCTTCTGTCTGTGTACCTGTCTAGTCCACATTCCAAAATGCACCTGTCCTCATTCTCTCTTATATGTGCATCCACCCATTCAGCTCCCCTCCATTTTGTAATAAATAAAATACTCATAAAGCCAATGTAAGGAGCACATTCAGTTACAAAATTAGAATATTGTAAGCATTTTGACAAGAACAGACCATTTATACATATAAAGACCATATACAATGCCAAACATATTCACCTATTTCCTCCAAAATAACATCAAGTCAGCTTTGAATGTCCCTAAAATCTTGCTGTGTATCGCACTACTTGATAATTTAGTCCATGTGTCTATGGTTCTCTTTGTGAAGAAAGCCTTCCTAATGTTTGTGCAAAATTTACCCTTAACAAGTTTCTAGCTGTGCCCCCCATGTTTTTATATAAACTTATTTTATAATAACATTATGGATCCATTGTACTAATTCCTTTCATAATTTTAAACATTTTAATCATGTCACCTCTTAATGTGCATTTGCTTAAAGTGAACAAATTCAACTCCTTTGATCCTTCCTCATAACTCATCCTCTGGAATCTCCCTAGCTGCTTTTCTCTGCACTTTTTGAAGCATTGCCACATTTTGGTTTGTGGCCTGGAGACCAAAACTGCAAAAAGTACTCCAGGTGAGTCCTCATGATATCTCCTTTGGCTTCTTCTCTACACATTGTGTAACATAACCTAACATTCAGTTAATAATTTCTTAATGGTTTCAGAACACTGTGTAGGGGTTGATAGGAACGAGTCCACTACGGTTCCTAAATTCTTCTCATATGGGGTTCTTTGAAGTTTCATTGTGTATTCAGATCTATCAGTTTTACTTCCTACAAGTAATACTTCACATTTACTTACATTAAATTCTATCTGCCACATACCTGCCCAAGCCTGTATGCTATCCATATGCCTATGTAATGATTCAGTGAACTGTAGATTATCTTCCAATCCACCTAGGCAGGTATCATCTGCAAACTTAACCAGCTTGTTATTTATTTTCCTATCCATACTCATATTTTATATACTGTATATTTAAAAAAGTAGTAGCCTTACCACTGACCCAAAGGGACACTATTCTTAACATGACCTAATTCTGATAGGTCTCCTTGCACCATATCCCTCTGCTTCCTGTGTTTTAGTCAATCCTGCACCAATCTATGCACACCTCTGATTGTATTCTTTTGTTGCTTCCTCATAGAATTCCAGCATTTTAGTAAAACATGACCTTCCCTGTCTGAACCCATGGTGACTCTTTAGTAAAACTCCTGT
This sequence comes from Erpetoichthys calabaricus, assembly GCF_900747795.2. Classification (NCBI taxonomy): domain Eukaryota; kingdom Metazoa; phylum Chordata; class Cladistia; order Polypteriformes; family Polypteridae; genus Erpetoichthys; species Erpetoichthys calabaricus. The sequence goes on along the minus strand of NC_041396.2, from coordinate 168,171,937 downwards.
TCTTTCCATGTGCTGCTCAATCTTCTTAATAATTCCTTCCATTAAATTTCCTGTGATGTGCATTCATATTACTGTCCTACAGTTAATTGGATCTGCCTGATCACATTTTTATTTAACATGATGATATTTGCCTGCGGTGGGTTGGCACCCTGCCCAGGATTGGTTCCTGCCTTGTGCCCTGTGTTGGCTGGGATTGGCACCGGCAGACCCCCGTGACCCTGTGTTCGGATTCAGCGGGTTGGACAATGGATGGATGGATATTTGCAATTTTGCTGTCTTTTGGAATTTCCCCAAGTGTGCAGTGACTTTTGAAATTTGCATCAATGGTTCATATATGCACTCACTAATCTCCTTAAATACTTGAACATAAATATTATCTGATCCTGGTGATTTGTTAGATTTCACCCTATTTAATCTAAGCAATACCTTTCCCTCTACAATTTCCAAATCATTAGCTCCTTAGTAGTCCCTGATACTGCTGGGAGGTTATCCACTTCCTAACATGTATAAACTTTAGAAAAATGCAATTTTAGAGCAACTGCTATTGCACTGTCTTTATTATTAAATTTCCCTTTACTATTCCAGATGCATTTCAACTACCCCTTGGCTGTTCTTTTACTAGTAAAACACTGAAAGAATCTCTTTGGGTCATCTTTTGCAATATGTCTCTCTAACTACCCTTTAAGCTTCCCTAATATCCTTCTTGATGGTTGCTCTCATATACCCTACAGTGACCACTGGATTTATTAGTCTTGTACATTTTATTCAGATTTTTTTTTTACCTTTGCAGCTTATTTACCCACTGCAGAGTTTTTTTATTTCTTACTAATTCTAAAGAACTGACCATTTAAATTATTGGAAAGATTAAATTTTAAGCATTTTTGGTATTATCTAATTGTAATACCAAGTCTATTAAAGTTACTCATGATCATGTGTTACTCTTTAAAAATAATGTGGTGTTTATGATACAGTATATCAGAAACAGTCACCTTGGTATAAAGCACACCATTGGACAAACAGCTATACTTTAGGATAAGCATATTAAAAATGAAAATAAAATTAAATGAAAAACAATTAAAATGAAAACAGGCTTTGTAGTGTACAGAGCTGAAGTCTAGAAAGGTTATGCCTAAAACATGTATTGAATTAGTAAGTTTAGAACTACAGTAGTATGGTGTCATTTTTTTTTCTTTGTCCTCCATATTGCAATAAATATATACCATTGTTAAGAAACATGCAAAGTGGCTGTCAAATGTATATCTCTGGTTATACACTAAAAAAATGTTTTCATCTGTGCATTCACCCATCCTTTTGAAACATTTAATTCCAATTTCGGGTCATGGAATCAAATGAAATTCAGTAAAATGTGGCATAGATATTCAGAAATATATCCATATTCAGTTTTTTAGCATATAATTATATCATCTCTGCCTTTCACAAAAGATTAAGGCTGTCCCTGTCTTTTTTTCTCTGTCAGTTGGGATGTGACACATATTCATGCAGTTTGAGTAGTTAGCATAGAGTTTTGGCATGGCATGCATAAAAACACAACTTTATGAAAATTTGGTGAAATTTAAACATAAACAACTAAACAAATTCAAAATTTGAAAAGCACATAGAAAAATAGTATGAGAAATAATAAACAAAACGTTCTGACAGGAATATGAACATTAAATAAACATATTAGCAAAGGAGGGTGGCATGGTGTATGGTAGAAATTAACATCTTAATTAAAGGGACAAAACTGATAAAACCTTTTAGTCAGTAATCAGGCAGGAGAAAAGCTTGTTCATCATTTATTACACCTGCGGCACAATGCTGAGGAGGAAGCATTCTTACAGCAGTCTGTTAGCATGATGAAAATGGTCAGAGAAACAAAGGATACAGGTTAATTCTATAAACTATTGAATTTGCATACAGCGTCAATCAATGCATACATTTTACACTCATTGCTTAAAAGACTTGCAGTGTTTAGCATAGAGCACAATCAGCCTACAAGTCTTTCTCCAATAAATCCTTGTTTTTCAGTATCTCTTAGTTTAGATATTACCTTTGAAATTTCTGTGTATTTGACAACTGTCTAGTTTTATTGTTTACATGAGATCTGCTGATCTCTTAATCATACATTTGGTGTATTACATCAGCCTGCTCCTGATACATTCTTGTCTTTGTTGATCACTTGACCTTTATCTGGTTTTCTGATATTCCTGAATAGGTTTCTGACATTTATTAAACCTTTTATGCTTAGCATATTAAAACACCTGCGGTGGGTTGGCACCCTGCCCGGGATTGGTTCCTGCCTTGTGCCCTGTGTTGGCTGGGATTGGCTCCAGCAGACCCCCGTGACCCTGTGTTCGGATTCAGCGGGTTGGAAAATGGATGGATGGATAAAACATATCATGGTTAAAGTATGTGAAGTTTCTTTTTGGAGCAAAAATATTATATAATCCAGTAAATATGCACACTGCCATTGTGTATGAAATGCTGAATAAAACACAACGCATTTCAGACTGGACCCCATTAACATATCATTGCTACAGTATATTAGTATATTGCTTTGCCATAGAATTAATGTATTAACCGAGGTATCTGTCAGATCATATTTAAACCTGACATACAGTGCCTTCCATAATGTTTGGGACAAAGATACCTTTTTTCCTTGATTTACTCCTCTGCTCCACAATTAAAAATTACAAATCAAACAATCCAGACATGACTAAAGTGCATATTGTAGACTTTAATTTAAGGATATTTGCATACATTTGTCAGACCATGTAGAAATTACAACACTTTTAATACATGGACCGACCATTCCAGGGCACCATAATATTTTGGAACATAGCAATGGCAGGTATATTAAAGTAGTCATACTTAGTACTGTGTCGTATATCCTTTGCATACAATGGCTGCTTGAAGTCTGTGATTCATTGACATCACCAGGGGCCTCATGTATAAACTATAAAATAATGCATATGCCCGTTTCCACGCTCACATCGCAAGGAGAACTAACTTCTCTCTCTCATTCTTTCCTAGGGCATGAAGCGGAAGCAGAAGCAGACAATGGCCGACAGTGAGATGAATCGCATCGTCAAAGAACTCCAGGCTCTCAACAACCAGATCCAGAAACTCCTGTCCAGACGGAGGTACCTGAGGGGTCTGAAGGCTTGGCTGCTGGAAAAATCATCTCCGTCATCTGAAATCGACACAACACATTGAGTTTCAGTAACATCGACTCCACGCTGTGCCGCTCACCTCCAAGGCCAAGTGAGCTTCACCCCCGCGCCTCATCGTCAAAGCGACGATGCCAGTGATGAAGACCTCGGCTTGTTTCAGCTATGCAGGCGGGGGTTTAAGGCTAGAACATCTCCATTGGCACAGGCAAGCATTTCCACCCAGAACCGGTTCGACCCTTTCCGCGCCCCTAGTTTGCCTTCAACCCTGGGTGATGTATTTGTGATTGGTGATTCAATCGTGAGAAATCTAAACATCGCATGCCCTAAACAGAAATCTTTTGTTTCTTGTTTTCCCGGTGCTCGTGTCCGAGATGTTATGAGACGTGCACCGACAGTCTTCGAGAAGCACAAGAACAGGGCAGTGGGATCCATTGTAATACACGCTGGGGTAAACGACGTGAAACACCGACAGTCGGAGATTCTCAAGGCGGACTTCGGAGCACTAATCAAAGCCACGAAGGAGAGGACCCCGCCTGCAAGAATTTTCATCTCGGGTCCCTTACCTCTTGTTAGAAGATCAAATTAGTATTACAGTCATCTGCTGAGATTAAACACATGGCTGAAACGTTTCTGTGAGAATCAAAACATCGGGTTCATAGACAACTGGGACCTCTTCTGGGAGAGGCCACGTTTCTTCAAGTGGGATGGTATGCATCCAAATAGATTCGGCGTCCGGGTCCTCCACGAAAACATTGCTAAGGTAATTTGTCTCTCTTGACTTGCTATTTCTACTCCTAACCCTTTCCGTAATGCTTTGCTAGGACATGATAAATCTTTAACAAAGTCTTCCGCAAAAGTACACTGCATTACTAGTCATAACTAACCTCAATGCATGTAAAAAATCTAGGCAGTGCGGCATAAATACAAATAATTTAATTACAATTACACCTTTAGATGAACAATGTATTAAATTTATAAAAACAGATTATAGATTAAATAAAAAATATGCACATAGCGGCACTAATAAAATAACTTAATTTCTATCTCGAATACCCATAACGCACATAAAATTCAGCTCTGCTCTTCCAAAACATTAAATATGGTACTATTAAATGTTAGAGCATTAACCAACAAGACGTTTTCCATCAACGATCTTATTAGTGATAGGAAAATTGATTTTATTGCACTAAGTGAAACGTGGCTTAGCTATGATGGCGCAGCTGTTTTAATCAAATCTGCACCTCCGAATTACAGCTTTACTCGTGTGAATCGCCAAGGAAAGAGAGGCGGTGGTTTAACAAACATTTACTCAAGCCGGTTAAAGTGTAAAGATGTCAGTTTTGGTAAATTCAAGTTCTTTGAGTATTTTGACGTTGTTATTCATGGAGATTCTCACTTTCTAGTATTATCCGTGTATAGACCTCCTAAATACAATTCGTTTTGTGAACTCAATATCAAATAAGATCGACGAACTGGCTGCACTGGTGAAAAATGTCAGAACCTACAGAGAATGCAGTTTGTTGTGCTTTTGCAAAACGTGGCTAACTACCACCATCCCAGATGCTAACGTGGAGCTACCCGGGTTTAGCAAAGTTAGAGCGGACAAAGATGCAAGTACATGCGGGAAGCACAAAGGAGGAGGTGTAGCTCTCTATGTCAATACAAGATGGTGCAACTCTGGACATGTTAACGTCAAAATCTTCACTTGCTGCAGGGACATCGAACTGTAAGTTTGCGTCCCTATTACTTGCCCAGAGAGGTTGGACACCTCATTGTTGTTATTGTTTACATCCCTTCTCGGGCGGATATGGAGATAGCGAGTGACATCATCCATTCTGCTGTTGCTAAGTTACAAACGCAGCACCCTGAGGCACTTGTGCTAATTGCTGGAGATTTTAACCATGTAATGCTGGACAAAACATTGCCTGCCTTCTCCCAGTATGTGGACTGTAACACCCGGGGAAATAAGACTATTGACTTACTGTATGCAAACATTAAAGAAGCATACAGAACCACCCCGCTGCCTGCGCTTGGGAAAGCAGATCATAACCTGGTTCTGCTTCAGCCTCACTACAAACCAAGAGTGAGGGTCCTACCTACAACCACACGCTCATTCAGGAAGTGGTCCCCTGAGGCAGAGAAGGCTCTGAGAGAATGCGTTGGAACTACAGACTGGGATATCCTGCAGGGATCACATAGTGAGAACATTGGGGAGGTTGTTGACTGCACTACTGACTATATCAACTTCTGTATGGACATTGTAGTTCCAGTAAGAACAGTACGCTGCTATGCTAACAACAAACCATGGATTACAAGTGATATCAAGGGCCTTTTGAACCAGAAGAAAAGGGCTTTTAAAGGCGGTGATCAGCATGAGCTCAAGCGCGTGCAGAAGGAACTTAAAGTCCAGCTCAGGGCAGCAAAGGAACAGTACAGGAGAAAGCTGGAGCAGAAGTTGCAGAATAACAGCATGAAGGAAGTGTGGGATGGGATGAAGATCATCACTGGCTGCAGCTCGAAGTGGGGTGCCACCATCGAGAGAGACGTGAAGAGAGCAAACCAAATGAACAACTTTTTTAACAGGTTTGACCACCCTAACCCACTCTCACCTCGGAGTACTGCACCCTCCACCCATCCTTCTGCTGATACCAGCATAGGAGAGAGTTTCCCCCCACCCACAATTACAACAGCCCAGGTGAGCAGAGAGCTGAGGAGACTTCGTGCCAGCAAAGCAGCGGGTCCAGATGGAGTATCACCACGACTGCTGAAGGTCTGTGCAACGGAGCTGGGGGGTCCTCTACAGCGCATCTTCAACCTGAGCCTGGAACGAGGGAGAGTCCAGAGTCTTTGGAAAACATCTTGCATAACCCCAGTCCCAAAGGTATCACGTCCTAGTGAGCTGAATGACTTCTGTCCTGTTGCTCTGACGTCACATGTGATGAAGACCATGGAGAGGCTGCTGCTTCACCACCTGAGGCCACAAGTTCAACACGCCCTCGACCCTCTGCAGTTTGCATATCAGGAGAAGGTGGGAGCGGAAGATGCCATCATCTATATGCTACACTGATCCCTCTCCCACTTGGACAGAGGCAGTGGTGCTGTAAGAATTATGTTTCTAGACTTCTCTAGCGCCTTCAACACAATCCAACCTCTGCTCCTTAGGGACATGCTGACAGAGATGGGAGTAGATTCATACCTGGTGGCATGGATCGTGGACTATCTTAAAGACAGACCTCAGTATGTGCGTCTTGGGAACTGCATGTCTGACATTGTGGTCAGCAACACAGGAGTGCCACAGGGGACTGTACTTTCTCCGGTCCTGTTCAGCCTATATACATCGGACTTCCAATACAACTCGGAGTCCTGCCACGTGCAAAAGTTCGCTGATGACACTGCTATCGTGGGCTGCATCAGGAGTGAGCAGGAGGAGGAGTATAGGGACCTAATCAAGGACTTTGTTAAATGGTGCGACTCAAACCACCTACACCTGAACACCAGCAAAACCAAGGAGCTGGTGGTGGATTTTAGGAGGCCCAGACCCCTCATGGACCCCGTGATCATCAGAGGTGACTGTGTGCAGAGGGTGCAGACCTATAAATACCTGGGAGTGCAGCTTGATGATAAATTAGACTGGACTGCCAATACTGATGCTCAGTGTAAGAAAGGACAGAGCCGGTTATACTTCCTTAGAAGGCTGGCGTCCTTCAACATCTGCAATAAGATGCTGCAGATGTTCTATCTGACGGTTGTGGCGAGCGCCCTCTTCTACGCCGTGGTGTGCTGGGAAGGCAGCATAAAGAAGAAGGACGCCTCATGCCTGGACAAACTGGTGAGGAAGGCAGGCTCTATTGTTGGCATGGAGCTGGACAGTTTGACATCTGTGGCAGAGCGATGGGCGCTCAGCAGGCTCCTATCAATTATGGAGAATCCACTGCATCCACTAAATAGTATCATCTCCAGACAGAAGAGCAGCTTCAGTAACAGATTGCTGTCACTGTCCTGCTCCACTGACAGACTGAGAAGATCGGTCCTCCCCCAAACTATGCGACTCTTCAATTCCACCCGCGGGGGTAAACGTTAACATTATTCAAAGTTATTGTCTGTTTTTACCTGCATTATTATCAATCTTTAATTTAATATTGTTTTTTGTATCAGTATGCTGCTGCTGGAGTATGTGAATTTCCCCTTGGGATTAATAAAGTATCTATCTATCTATCTTTGAGGAATTCTCAGACTTGGTGTCAATTATAATTACGAACTATGACGCGCTCCTAATAGTTGGTGACTTTAACTTTCATATGATAAACAGTGTGGCCCAAAAGTAAAAGAATTTATGAACCTCCTGGACTCTTCTAATTTGAGACAGCTCGTTAACCAGCCTACACATAAAGTAGGTCATACGTTAGATTAGTAATTACTAAAGGACTGAAAGTTGATGTGACGCAGATCATTGATATTGGTCTATCAGACCATTTTCTTTTACTATTTAATATAGAAATAATGATAGAAAACATTCACGAGAAGCATATTGTTAAAAAAACGCTTCTTTGATTCATCAGCAGCTTCAAAATTTACAAACATTCTAAGCAACCAGTCCATTTGTAGTGCTAACTACAATAGCGAGGATAATGTAAATAGTAAGGTGGAAAAATTTAATACTAAGGTGAGAGCTGCTGCTGACATAGTCGCACCTGAAAGGATAGTTAAAAAATCTTATAGCATTGATATACCATGGAAGATCCAAAGAGTGTCTGATTTAAAGATAACATGCCATAGAGCCGAGTGTAAATGGAGAAAAACTAAACTAACTATCCACTATGAGATATTGAAGGTTAAAATAACAGAATACAATAACACAGTCCGTCTTGAGAGGCACTGCTATTTCTCTAGAATTATAAATAACAATGCTAGTAATCCCAGAGTCTTATTCTCTATGATTGATCGTCTGCTAAACCCAGGTCACTCAATGGAATGCCTCCAGAATACGTCCAGTAATAATAATTTTTTGCATTTATATAGCGCTTTTCTCACTACTCAAAGCGCTCAGCAATTGCAGGTTAAGGGCCTTGCTTAAGGGCCCAACAGAGCAGAGTCCCTATTGGCATTTACGGGATTCGAACCGGCAACCTTCCGATTGCCAGTGCAGATCTATAGCCTCAGAGCCAACACTCCGCCCAGTGAAACTTGTGAGGCAATTGCTGTATTTTTCAATCAAAAAATGAATAATATTAGAAATAATATAGTACATCTCCACAATACTGAACCACTTAAACTCCGGTACGCCGTTATAAACAAATTAAATTCTTTCACCAGGATAGATTTACCTGATTTATATAAAACGAGCTGTATATACCCGGCGTTGCCCGGGGCAGAAGTAACCTAATCGGTCAAACACTTACATATATACCAAAGTAAACCTAATCGGTTAAACAGCTTCATATATACAGAAGCGAACCTAATTGGTCAAACAGTTATGAATGTGCAGAATGATTTTACAAACATTATGCGTGTTAACAATCATTAAAAAGAAAAGATTGAGGAACTGTTCTTCTATATGTGATGAAGCCACTAATAAGACAGATTTTTTTCAGGACCCAGCTGTTTCATAAGTAAACTACTGCCACCTCAAAGTAATGCCTAATAGTGGTTTTTGGGGTAGCTGTGGAATAAAAAGGGTGTTTTTTAGTCAGTAAGAATCTGACAGTACCCTTCAGTACGGGCTGAAGGGTGCCTATGTAAGGTTTTACATCCTTCCCGTATGGAAAAAAAAACATACTAAACTTTTTTTTCATCATTACAGATAATCTCAGTCAAATCGAAGTACGCATTCTCAATTTACTTTTATCTAATTTTTACTTTTTCACAAAGCCATCCCATGCCAATTTGTATGAATAAACTTTTGCTAGAGAGTTACCAAAAGTTTATTCATGCACATATTTTAATACGGATAATCTATCTCTAATCAAGGTTCTCATTTTCATTCTAATTTAAAATAATAATAGATACTCATTTTTTTCTTCTGTTTTAGAAAAACCAATCTATGCCACCTACGTCTTCGTCAAGTCAGCTTCATCCAGCTTCATCACATATAGAAGAAGAGTTCCTCAATCTTTTCTTTTTAATGATTGTTAACACGCATAATGTTTGTAAAATTATTCTGCACATGCATAACTGTTTGACCAATTAGGTTCGCTTCTGTATATATGAAGCTGTTTCATCGATTAGGTTTGCTTTTGTATTTATGTAACTGTTTGACCAATTAAGTTTGCTTATGTATATAGATTAGCTGTTTGTCCGATTAGGTTCGCTTCTGTATATATGAAGCTGTTTGTCCGATTAGGTTCGGTTTTTTTATATATGTAACTGTTTGACCGATTAGGTTTACTTTGGTATATATGTAAGTGTTTGACCGATTACGTTACTTCTGCCCCGGGCAACGCCGGGTATATACAGCTCGTTTCATATAAATATAAATTATTAAACAGTAAAATCTTCTTCTGTAATTTGCTACCGTGGCAATTTGTGTGTCTGTCCAGGATTTTAAATGACCTGTAGCTCGCAAACCGTTGCACCTATACACTTGAAATGTGGTACACATATAGTACGTCACATCTACTATCCGCTTTATGGGTGATGATTGTTTTAGTCTTTTTATCTTTATTTTATTGTACAATCAAGTCCTATCTGCGCACAGCAGGGCAGCCGTGGGCGGATGCGTATGGTGTATTCACTCGATGTTATCGTGCATTGCGCTGTCAGTGGTATTTTGATAAAAGAATTTGAACAACATATAAGAAGCGTATAAATTATTAAACAGTAAAACATTAACATTTAAGAAGTAAAGTTACATTAAGTACTACTGCTGTGCCTTCGGGTATACCTCATTTTTTGTTTGCCCATTATATGCTTAAATGTATAAATTTTTTGGTGCACCTACCCGAGAACACGCGACATATAACCGAGCGTGGGAGAAGCATGGATTTTAAACACGCGTTGAGTTGATGTGCTGGTCTCCCTCGTGAAATAACTGGTAATGTTTGACTAAAATCTACAGCGAGTAAAACGACATTAGCTCCTATTTTTTTTTTTACGATCTCTGAGATGTTGCTTTTTTCGGTTCAAGGCTTCATAAGCTGTTTTATGTTGTATGGTGTACTTATCCCAAACCATCATCTTTGAATGTTGCAAGACTTTCGCCTTGTATGTAGATCGGGGTAATTACATTCATTGCATTCCTAGTCTGAATCACAATGTGATTGTATGGGTGGTTACCTGGCACTGTAGGGTTGCCACCCGTCCTTTAAAATACGGAATCGTGCCGCGTTTGAGAATGAAATTGCGCGTCCCGTTTTGAATCAATACTGGACGGGATTTATCCCGTATTTTTTTTATCATTTTTTTTTTAAAGCAGCGTCTCATGCAAATCATCCCACACGCATTTTATGAAGATGCCTCCTTTCCTACTTTTGATTGGGTAATACTTGATGTCATCGTTAGTTTGATTGGTGTTTTTAACTGTCCAGTGAGTAGGGCGTGTCTTTCAACCGTAAGCAGATTTTTTGCAGTGGTATCACTGACCTCGACGACAGCGACGTTATACGTCAAAAATAAATTACGATAAATGACGATTTTAGCGATACTTTATTACGACGGCGGCTACATAGACACGATCAAATAAAAACAAAAAAATCAAATAATCATTCTACATTTTCAAAACGTCGAAAAAACGACGGAATGAAAAAAAGGCCCACCCGACGACCCACCCATTCCATTTTTATATATATAGATAATTTCTCAACTAAGACCCTCCACCTGTGTCCTTGACCCAATACCAACAAGTTTTTTCAAAGAAGTATCGGGCATGCTAATTGATGGTATTCTTGACATAGTAAACTCGTCATTAGATACGGAGGTCTTCCCAGACTGTCTTAAGACTGCTATAGTTAAACCCCTACTCAAGAAAAATAATCTCGACTCCTCTGCTTTTGAAAATTTTACACCTATTTCTAACTTGCCTTTCTTAAGTAAAATTCTACACAAGGCAGTCGTTATGCAGCCAAATTACCACCTCAATAAACATGCTATTCTTGATAAGTTTCAGTCGGGTTTCAGAACAAATCACAGTACAGAAACTGCACTTGTTAAAGTAGTAAATGACTTGCGGATAAATGCAGACAGAGACCATTTGTCTGTTCTCGTCCTTTTAGATCTGAGTGCTACATTTGATACCATTGATCACCATATTCTTAGAAATCGCCTTAGTCAGTGGGTGGGCCTCTCTGGCAGTGTCTTAAATCAGTTTGAGTCCTACCTGGCAGGTAGAAAATTTTTTGTTAGTTGTGGTAATTATACTTCAAAGACACATGATATTCTATATGGTGTGCCACAAGGCTCTATCCTGGGTCCGTTGCTCATTTCAATTTACATGCTTCTGTTAGGTCAGATTATCTCGGGGCATAACGTGAACTACCACTGCTATGCTGATGACATGCAGGTGTATTTATCAATAGCACCTGATGACGCCAACTCTGTTGTTTCACTAACACAATGTCTTACTTCTGTTTCTGAGTGGATGAGTAGTAATTTTCTCAAGCTAAATAAAGAAAAAACTGAAATTTTAGTGATTGACAATAATGGATATAATGAGGTTATTAGAAATAAACTTGATACATTAGGATTAAAAGTCAAGACGGAGGTAAAGAATTTAGGGGTAACTATTGACTCTGACCTGAATTTTAAATCACATATTAATAAGATCACTAGGACAGCATTTTTTCACTTAAGAAATATAACAAAAGTTACAACTCTTATATCATTGAACGATGCTGAGAAATTAGTTCACCCTTTTGTTTTCAGTCGACTAGATTACTGTAATGCACTCCACAGGAATACCCAAAAAAGACAAAATCGACTGCAACTAGTGCAAAATGCAGCTGCTATAGTCCTAACTAGGAAAATAAAATCCAAACACATTTCTCCAGTTTTGATGTCACTACACTGGTTACCTGTATCATTCAGAATTGACTTTAAAATACTGCTTATGGTTTACAAAGCCTTAAATAATCTTACTTCATCTTATATTTCGGAATGTCTGACATCTTATATTCCAAATCGTAACCTTAGATCCTCTACTGAGTGTCTGCTTAGAATTCCAAGAGCTAAACTTAAAAGAAGTGGTGAGGTGGCCTTCTGCTGTTATGCGCCTAAAATCTGGAATAGCCTGCCAATAGGAATTCACCAGGCTGATATGGTGGAGCACTTTAAAAAACTGCTAAAAACACATTACTTTAACATGGCTTTCTCATAACTTCATTTCAATTTAATCCTGATGCTCTGCATATTCAATTACAGTTTTTCTCAGTTGCTTTGGTGCATTTCTCACAACAGACTTAACATTTGCATAACAGCGAGTGCATTTCTCAAAACACTTCGTGCAAATGGCAAAACATCATGGATGACCAGCAAAATCAGGTAACCTCTTCAAAATCCTTAATCCATGCCTCAAAAGCAAGTATTTACATCACTGAATATGTCAGTGCCATCAAAATGCCAAGTCCATGAATCATCGTCCACGGACATGACAGCCAAAATGTAAAGTCATGTTATCAATATAAAATTGGCACAATCTAAACATTTTCTGATGCACAAAACATCTGAATGACAAGGGCAGGAAACATAAAAATACAAAACACCGATTGCGGGAGATTGATTCAAGAATATTTTATTGATTGCACAGGTATATGGTGACATACCATGCACTGCACTTGGAGTCTAGCAAAAAAATGCATTTCAATACTTTATGCATAACATATGAAATGAAGGAAAAAAAATGACAGCATCGAAAACAATATATACATACTGAAACTCTAAATGCTCTCTACAATTGTTGCTGATCCTGTATATTGGGCCACATGTTCTCATCCACATCACAACAGATATCTTCCTTTGCAATGCAGTGTGGAAAGAACCTCCTAGAATGTCTTATCCAGCCTCTGCAGGTGTCTGCAATTATATCCTCATATGCAGCTTCCATGGCAGCAAGCAGTGTCATTTGTGTATGTGGGTTACGCTCATATACCTTCCACCTCCAAGCTGAGAAGAACTCCTCAATTGGGTTGAGGAATGGGGAATATGGAGGTAGGAATTCCATCAGCATCCTGGGGTGGTTGGCAAACCATTGTCTGATTAGGCTGGAGTGATGGAAACTCACAGTATCACAAATGATCACATACTGTGGTACATTTTCTTGACCAATCTCCTCTTCAGGAATGAGATCCCTGTAGAGGGTGTTCAAGAAGGTCAGCAGATGTTGAGTGTTGTATGGCCTCACAAGAGGAATATGAGTGTGGACCCCATTGTCCGAAATAGCCGCACACTGTTCCCACCCCGCTGGCCTGGCACGTCAACAGTAGCTCTCGGCCCAATCAGATTATGCCCACGTCTTCTTCCTTTGGCCAAGTTGAAGCCAGCCTCATCCATGTATATGAAAATATGTGGTGGTTCACTTGATTCCAGGTCCATTATACGCTGTATCAAACAAGATACTACGGTAAGTTTGATGTAAAATGCATTTTCATTTTGGAGACAATAGAGTCAAATCTAACATATTCATGTTGCTTTCACAGCAGTAGCAAATGTGTCAAGGTGAAATCAACTGTACTGCATGTCGATATACAATGTTGGCCTATTTGCTGTACAGTAGACTACAGTTACAGTATTACTGCACATTGTAGCAGTTTACGGTTTTGTCCACCTCTCGAACCCTCAGGTACCACTCTGAACACGAGGTAAAAGTACAACAATATTTTATTTTGTTGTCACACAGTGCACCAAGCACTCTCCTCCCCACATTCATTAACACAATAAAGACTCAAAACTATAACTCTCCTCCTCGCCCAGACACTTTGCCACCCTACCTCCCAGCTCAGCTCAGTGTTCTGGGCTTCCCACAATCCTTTTATAGCCCCTGACCCGGAGGTGGTTCCTGGCCAAACCCACAAGTCCGTTTTCCTTCCGGGTCAGGGCAAACCGTCCTCTTCTTCATCCCGGGAGCACATCGTTCCTTCCGGACACGTGATGCTGACGCACTCCCGGGTTATAGGGCACGCAAGAGCCCACTAGTCCCCCTACAGCGACTCCCGGTGGTCCCCAAGGTATCCAGCAGGGCTGTGTGTATAAACTACAGAGTCCATGAGGCCCTGCTGGAACTCGGGGCACCATCATGCTGTCCGGAGGGCTCCTCCTAGCGGCCTGGGGGGGGCGACCGGAGTCTGTAGCCGGTCGTCCACCACAACATGTTCAGTCTTACCTGCACATACTGGTACCGACGTTCCTTCACTATTCCTTTCAAATAGTACATAGTATAACTGCTTCATACTCATTTGGTTTCTCCTCAGCACTCTGTCAATAGTTGAGATGCTGACAGACTGGACATTCTCAAACACATCGTTGTCAGCAATAATGGCAGTTTGTATTTCCTTGAGTCTTATGGCATTATTTGCTATGACCATAGCACAAATAGCCTCTTCCTGTCGAGGAGTGCAAATAGGCCCCCTGCCACCTCTTCCAGGAAGTCTTGAAGTCCTATGTGTCACAGTAAAAATACAACACTGAATGGACAACAGTAACATACATATTGTCTAGTGTGGACTCTTGTAAATATTTGACATACTGTAACATTATAAAGTAATACACACAAATACAGAGTAAAATTGTTGATTTACACACCTGTTCTCTCTGCGAAATGTCTGAACAATCGAGGATACGGTTGTTCTCCGCAAATTTGGCTGCACCCTTTGACTTGCTTCAGCCATTGAAAGGCCATGATTTATAACATGGTCCACAATTGTGGCCCTTATTTCATCAGAAACTGACCTATGTGTTGAACCTCTTCTACCTCTTCTGTTTTGTCTCCTTACACCACACACCCCTACTCTTCTTGGTCTGGGCTGTTGGCCCTGTTCATTTTCTTGCTGTTCTTCCATTTTCAGGTTGTCCTTCCTTGATGTGCTTCCACGCTGCATTGTGCCTTGTCTTTATATGCTTGCCAGCTGCAGGTTCAGGAGCAATTTTAGGGGATGGCTCAGTGATTAGTTGCTTGATTGATCTAAGATCTCACACCTGCCCCGAATAATGTGTCACCTGAGAGCAATTTAAGGTGGTGCAGGAATCATTAGTATTGTGAATACAAACCAAAAACAGTTTTGTAGAAACCTATAAAATACACTTGACAGCCAATGATATCTTGTTGAACACTTGACTGCAATGACTTACACAATGAAAAAATGACAAGTTTGTCTGGAGTGTAAGACTATGCAAAAGAGGGCTACACAATGCATTTTGATCATCATGACATCAGCAACCGCTGATGCATGATATAACTGAGAATTGCACATAAGCATCTGCCTGAGTGAACTAAAGCAATTGCAAAATGACGAAAACACCCAGAAATTGGTGTTATGATGTGTACAACCGACTAAAGGTTGTGGGAATTGAACGAGCAGTTTTGAGAACTGCAATTCTGTTGTGAGAAATGCACCAAAGCAATTGAGAAAAACTGTAATTATCATTACTATTCATGGTGGCTCCAAAATCCGTACTAACCCCTACTCTCTCTTCTGTTCTTTTTCTGTTTTTTATGGAGGCGACCTGTGCCACCACCACCCAATCAAAGCACTATGATGTCCCTACATTGATGGATTAAAGGCCAGAAGACAACGTAACCATTATCATCAAGTCCTTCCATGAGAACCCTGAATACAATGAGGATTGATCATTTATTTATGTTAGGTAGAATGCCTAGAGGGGGCTGGGTGGTCTCATGGCCTGGAACCCCTGCAGATTTTATTTTTTCTCCAGCCGTTTTTTTTGTTTTTTTCTGTCCTCCCTGACCATCGGACCTTACTTTTATTCTATGTTAATTAGTTTTCTCTAATTTTAATTCTTACTTTGTCTTTTTCTCTTTCTCCATCATGTAAAGCACATTGAGCATTTTTAAGATGAAATGCAGCAAAATATGCTTATTACATTATACAGATAAAATGTTAACATCATTTAAATAATCTATATTGTTAATAATTAAACATGTGAGGACACGGTGTCGCAGCGCTAGCAAGGAGCTGGCGCCCCATTCAGGGATTGTTCCTGCATCGCGCTATATTCTTGCTGGGGCTGGCACAACACTCGATGGATAGATGGATAGAATAATTGAACATGTACTACTAAGATATTTCAATGTTCCTTAAAAGTTTTGAAGAATCAGCGTTCTAAGCTTACAGATGTCTTAATGTCTATTACAGAGCTGATTGTGTGGTGATTGGGTACTTGGAGAAAGAAAAGAAAGGACAGGAATTGGGGTTAGTATGTTTGAAAGAGACAGTACTGCTGCAATAAATTATTTAATCGAAGGTCACACATGGCGCAGCAAGCATCTTGTGTGAGGCAGGAAAAATATCTGGATGGCGTGCCAGCTCGTCGTTATCACTGAGCCACCGTTTTCCCATGTTTAATACATGCTTTAATTCCTATCATCATGAAAATTATATCAATTATACATCTCAGTATTTAAATTATTCAGAGAGCTGTAATATCACGAATGTAATGGATTCTGTGTCCTGTAGGAGGAAGACAAAGCCCGTTTAAGCCCTTTTGTTGTTTATATCACTGTTTAAACCAACAAATAGTAAGTTTTTCCTTGCCTCCACTTGGTATTCACTGAAATTCTTCTGTTTTCCCCCGTACTTTTGCCATTGCCTTTTCACAGAACGCTGAGCTTAAGGGCTATTTATATTGATTTGCATATTCAAAGAGGCGTAATTCTGGGAGGAGTTGGGGAGTGGCAGCAGGTGCGTGCATTTGCGTTATTTTTCACACTGACCGGGATTTATGGAGCGGAAGAGCGTGGAAATTGGTGTACACATAGATTCATTCATCTGGATTTTTTTTTTCACTTTTGTCCATACGCTGTGTTTCAGTGTGAATTCTACGTACGGCGTTATACATGAGGCCCCAGGTGCTGTGGATCTTCTCCAATGATGCTTTTCCAAGCTTCTAATGCAGCCATCTTCTGCTCCTGCTTGTTTCAGGGGCTTGTCCCTTTACGTTTTGTCTTCAGCATATAGAAAGCATGATCAGTTGGATTTAAATTGAGTGACTGGTTAGGCTATTCAAGAATTTTCCATTTTTTATCTTTGAAAAATTCCTGTGTTGCCTTAAGCAGTACGTTTGAGATCATTATCTTGTTGTAGGACATAGTGCCATCAAATAAGTTTGGAGGCATTTACTAAAAGTTGAGCAGATAAGATGACTCTGTACATCTCAGAATTCATTGTGCAACTGCTGTCAGAGTTTACATCATCAATGATAATAAGTGTGCTTGCCAGTACCTGTGGTAGCCATACCTATCCAAGCCATAACACCGCCACCACCATGTTTAACAGATTTGGTGGTGTGCTTTGGATCTTTGGCAGTTCCTTTTTGTCTCCACACTTTGCTCTTGCCATCACTCTGATACAGGTTCATCTTTGTCTCGTCAGTTCACAAAACGTTTTGCCAGGATCCTGCAGGCTCTTTTAAGTACTTTTTTTGCAAACTGTAATTTGGTCATCTTGTTTTTTTGACTAACTAGTGGTTTGCATCTTGCAGTGTGACCTCTGCATTTCTGTTCGTGAAGTCAGATCAGTCAGACAGACGTTTGCAGCTTTTTATTTAAGATAGCGAGGATTCTTCTGTCATCAGCAGTGGAGATCCCCATTGATCTACCAGTCCTGTTGTGATTTCTGACTTCACCAGTGCATTCTTTCTTCTTAATGATATCCCAGACTGTGGATTTAAGTAATCCTAAGGTTTCAGAGATGTCTGTAATAGTTTTATTCTTGTTTTTCAGCCTAATAATGGCTTCTCTGAGTTTTATTGGCACAACTCTTTTCCTCATGTTGAACAATGGCAACTACAGATTCCAGAGGGTAGAAGCAAGCCTTGGTATCTTACGCCTGCACTAACAAAGTACTGAAACACACCTGACTAATAACAAACACATGTGACGCCAACTGTTTCAGACATTATGGTGCCCTGAAATGAGGGGACCACGTATAAAAAGTGTTGTCATTTCTACATAATGTGATTAAAATGTATTCAAATAGCCAGTCTAAAATTGTTTGATTTGTAATTTTAAACTGTGAAGCAGGGGAGTAAATCAAGGAAAAAATATGTCTTTGTCCTTAACATTATGGAGGGCACTGTAAATCTTTTTTCTGTTGCAACATTCTACAAAATGGCTTTTGAAAAGGTTTTGTTTACTCGTTTCAGTCTGTTATTCAGCTGAATTGTAGAGAGTGCACCGTTCATTTGCACTACACTCCTATTCCATATTATGATACTTAGTTTTGGGAAATTTTTTTTTTTAAATCCATGTCTGGATATGCTCAGTTTCACTTTCCCAAAGATGCTCTAAATTTTTAAAGCATTCAACCAAGGGTAAGAGTGAATAGATTAACTCCACATCCTTCTTTGATCACAGGTTTGATTTAGAACTTGGGAAAGAAATGACTTTTTCAAGTCTAATGACAATAAAGAGCTGTTGATAGATTATAAATCAAAAAGGAAAATTTTAAGTCATCATAAAGCAATCATGGTGTTCTTCACTGCTTTGACAATTGTAGACAAAACCCAAAAATATCTTTAATCAAAAGAAACAGCGGTCAAGATAAAATGTATTCATTCATGTAGTAAATACACAAGTGATACCCCCGTGGAAGCAAGTAATGTGTCATGTCTGTTTTTTTTAGGTTGATCTACTCCTCAGGGAATACAAGATGAAACAAAAGCCACTACAATAGGTCTTCCATATTGTTCACATTAGTATTTCACAGACGAGAAGAAATACGACATGAACATCTGGAATCCATATATGGCTGTGAGTTTTAGCTACGTAAGAGGACGTTTGTAATCATCTCTTTTCTAATGCTTACAAACACAAAAAGAAATCAGCAGGGGTTCTTTCTGATCGACACCAACCTGTTTCCAGATTTCAATCCAAAAATGCTTCATCTTGGTATTGTTTACTTTTGTTGTATTTTAAATTATTACAGAGAGCTTTACTCAAAATGTATGTTACATAGTTTTGTATCAGCCCTATGCAAATCAGGCTAGTATTTCTTATAATAATATCATTTTTGCTTATATGTTGTGCACTTAAATTCATTTTTAATTGCAGAACATTTATTTAATTGCAGAATATATTTTCAATATATTGGAAATGCACTGCTTTTTCCAATTCTTACATACAGTATTACATATAGCAAACCCAAAATTCATATACGAGGAACGTTCAAAAATTTTTCGCATTTTTATATTTTTGTTGGAAGCGGAGAAAGCAGGAGGAGTAGTAATTGGGCATTAAAAAGTTGGTACGATGCTGGGAAAGTTGCATTGCAAATGAAGGTGACTATGTAGAAAAGTGATGTAATTTGTTTTTGAAATTCTTCATAAATAGAGTTAAAAAAAAGTGCAGAACCCTTTTGAATGTCTCTTGTATAATGTAATACTGGAATCATTTTTAGAGTGTAAAAAATAGTGTTTTGTTGTAAGAAGCTACTGTATGTTGCTGGTTATGCATCACTGTAAATACTTTTGATAGAATAAGATCTGAATTGTGCTTTAAAGTGGTCACATCCAAAACCTACTTTTTCAAGTCAAAACATATAGGAAAATTAACACATTTTCTCACAAACAAGTTGATTTGTACATTTATTTAGACTGTTAAAATTATGCTTTTCTAGCACCCACCTAATTTAAAATGCTACCACAAGAATAATTACCACAACTAAAAGTATGGCCATATCTTTCCTCTTTCTAAATTTTTACATTGGCTTCCATTTAACTTTATGGTTGATTTGTTTTTCTGACACATACACCTTTTAAATAGCTTTGCCTCAACCTTGTTATGAAGTTGCCAAGTTTGTGAAAGTTTTAAGAAAATAAAACTACCATTAGAGATTGAGCATTTAGCTTTAGGACCTCCTATATGTGGAATGATTTGCCAGCTAGTGTAAGTGATGTCCTGTCAGTTTCATCATTTGGAGTAAGCAAAGGCAGAAAATTTACTTCTTTAGTGTTGTGTATGTTTATTTGATATCTTATATTTTCTGAGTTAAATGATCAAGAATACAAGTGTGGTAGGCATCATGAATCATTAATGTTGCTCTTCAATTCCATTCCCCTTCTCACTGTCTTGCTGGTCACCTGGTGCCACTGCTACTTTGCCAAGCTCCTGCTTTTCCCAAAAAATGAAACATCAGCATGACTGAGAACAGTAGGATTCAATGCATTCCATCAGAACACCAGGCCATTTTCTTTAACTTCAGTGCCCATAAACAGTTCGCCTGCTGTGCCTTTGCCTGTTATATTTGACCATGGGCTTCCCAGTCATTTATTTTCTTTAGAAATGCTGTTAATCAGATTTTTTTCTTTTTTTTCTCCTTCTTTGTCAGCTGATTGTAGCTCAGTTCTCATTTTATATTTCACCAAGGAGTTTGGTTTAAAATGTGTTCTGTATAATTATTTAAAAGATACAAGATTATGTAACTTCCTGTTCGCTGGCTGGTCTTTTTTTCTCTCTTCATAACTGATGGTAGGTGAGCACTTTTTATAACATCTCCCCAGAACTTCCTGTCACATTCCTTTGTAGCACATGGTTCTAGTGACAGGCTGCCCCATTCCCTTATATCATTTGTCCTCCTACATCTCTGCTTGAATTTTGATCTATTTCATTCTACCTTACCATGTAGAATGAGCTCTAATTTCTTCTCAGTCCTATTCTTCTTCTTTTTCTTCTTTTCATTTCTATGTGGGGTCAATGTGTTTGATCAACCTTCTCTATACAGCTTGGTCCTGCACCTCCTCCACAGTCAGAACCTTTTCCTTCAGATTTTCCTTTTACTTTATTCATCCACCTCCTCTTTGGCTTCCTTCGCTTCCTCTTTCTCTGTACTTCCACTCCCATCACTCTTTTGCCCACATTTTCATTATCTCTCCTCATCACATGTCCATACCTTTTCAACCTTTCCCACTTTTGTTGTACTTCTGAATGTCCCATTTCTTATTCTTTCCTTTTTTGTTACTACACACATCCATCTCAACATTTTAATTTCTGACATTTCTAATTTATCTAGCTAGGGACTGATGGTAAATCTTCCGCTAGTGAGCATTTTTGGAGGTTATTTTGGAACTCTTTGGTGTTTCAGGACTATCAGTTCATAACACACATGAGTTGTATGAGTTAAAAAAAAATACAAGAATAAACAAAGTATATTAGCTGATCATAACAATATTAGGAGTACTGCCACTGATCTCTGTGCGCTGGTTAATTCAGTCACCGCAGCACAGCGCCACATGACTAATAATGCATGAATAATTAGCTATGTGCTGCAGCTAAAACAAGCCAAAGCCAAAACAAGCCTTAAAGGACCCCTCCCTGAGAATGAAAACACATGAGACACTGTAAAATAATATTCTTGAAAGAATTATTACTGTTTACAAAAAACTGACTTTACCATGAGGTTCATAAATCTAAGTCCTGTTTCCATTGCAATTTAGCCAGGACATCAGAATACACCCTACTCTTTATGAAGGATGCCCTGGGATCTTTTATGACCAAAGAGAGTTTGGACTTTAGATTTACATCTCATCTGACGGACTTTGCTGTGTTTACAGCACAGTGTCCCCATCATTGCACTGGGGCATTGGGATCCACATACAAACCACAAGGTAAGCACCCCTGCTGGCCTCACCAACACCTCTTTCAACAGCATCCCAAGCTTTTCCACGGTGGTCTCCCATCCAAGTACTGGCTGGGTCTGAACATGCTTAATTTCAGGTGGATTACCTGTTCTGAAGTGCATGTGGTATGGCTGCCAGAAAATTGATAGACACACCACTATAGGCTACTTTTTAATTTGGGAATGTGTTATGACATAATTGTAGTAACTGTTGCCTTATGGGGCATTGGGCCATACCAGCGATCTATACTAATGACAAAAAAGTTAATCCGTTTATTGCTGCTCAGTTGCAAGGTGTCAGAAGACTGCATGGCCATTGCTGGATGTACAAAAAGTATCTGGAGCTACTTAAGGACCTTTTTTATCTACACTTCAGCCACTAAAGAGTCAACCTGTCCCTGTGCATTAGATCTTTATCATGTTTGAAAGTTCAAGGGCTCTTCTTCTAAAGTTGTCCCCTGCGCTTCCCAGATAATATGCAGCATTCATTTTGCAGCCAGTTTTGACAGTGTACCCCATTCTGCTGTATAAAGTGCAGTCTATAAGTAAAGTTATTCTTATCGTAAATTACCGACATCCTGGAGAGTGTTTTGGATTAGGGGTAAGTTTCCCAAAGCATCATTGCATATCGATCATCTTAACCATTGCAGAGAGAGTGTTTAAACTGATGTTACATGCATGATGTTTGTGCTATCCTGCTTTAGACACCTATTTAGTCCATATGTTGAGTGACAGAAGGAACAGATTCCATATGAGCCAGTACTGAATTATACAGTATAGTATAAGTGTCTATGTGTCTGTCTTTGTGTTTGTTGCTTTGTCTCTATCATTCAAAAAGATGATGCATCACTAACAGTTTTAGTAATAAAATAGATGGCACATTACATAACATTAACACTGCTTTTTCGAATACTGTACCAAATGGCATATAACAGAGATACAGTATATACATTGCATGGTGCACTGCAAACATTAACGCTGAGGTCTGCGTTGATTACTTAGATTTCGACCCATCTTAGACAGCTAGCACAGCTAGTTTTAGGATACAACAACAAGCGCAGTAGGGCTCATGAATTACATCCATCCATCCATCCATATTCCAACCCGCTGAATCCAAACACAGAGTCACTGGGGTCTGCTGGAGCCAATCCCAACCAACATAGGGCTCAAGGCAGGAACCAATCCCGGGCAGGGTGCCAACCCACCGCAGGACACACACAAACACACCCACACACCAAGCACACACTTGGGCCAATTTAGAATCGCCAATCCACCTAACCTGCATGTCTTTGGACTGTGGGAGGAAACCGGAGCGCCCAGAGGAAACCTACTCAGACACGGGGAGAACATGCAAACTCCATGCAGGGAGGACCCGGGAAGTGAACCTAGGTCCCCAGGTCTCCCAACTGCGAGGCAGCAGCGCTACCCACTGCGCCACCCAATTGTGGAATCCTTTTAATTAAAATTTTAGAACCGATTGTAAATAGTCCTCACAACTTTTTTTTTTTTTTTAGCCACACCCTGTCCAGGGCTCCGTAA
Source organism: Erpetoichthys calabaricus (assembly GCF_900747795.2). Classification (NCBI taxonomy): domain Eukaryota; kingdom Metazoa; phylum Chordata; class Cladistia; order Polypteriformes; family Polypteridae; genus Erpetoichthys; species Erpetoichthys calabaricus. Next base: position 168,148,449 of record NC_041396.2, on the reverse strand, counting down.
GAATAATAAATGAGCTGTGCTTATTAAATACAGACGTCCCATTATCATGCACTACACATAACCACCACATTTAAAGAAAGGTTCTTGTTTAGCATTGATTGAAGATGTCCCATTCAAAGTTATATTTGCAACAGTATGAAAAAGAATGTGAGTCAAACCCTGATTTCAAAGGATGGCAGAAACTGTCTTTCGGTAAAGATGTGTTTTCTGCAAGACAGGCTTCTATGCTAAACTGTGTAACATAAAAAGCACTCATGTCCACTGAAAATACATTGAAAAATCAAAACCATATAATTCTTCCAAGCAATCTACCCTACCATTCATAAACAAAAAAAAAAACTGATTCTTTTAAACAGGCAGTGGCTATTGGTGAGCACTGCAAATGCAAGGCTACGTTTATAGATTCTGCTGCAGCCCCACATTTTCCAGCCAGGGTCAATGCATTGAAATGATCAATGGTGTCTTGGCTCCATCTTTTCTAAAGAGACCACTGACAGACATTGGTGACCACCTTCTTGATGAGTTTACTGACATTAGTGAACCTTGGTGTGGCGATTCATTAACTTGTTTGATTACAGGTAAGCTTAGCCTATGTGTTATATGTGTGCTTTTTTCTTTTATCTTGTTATTTGAGATTTACACTAATATGACTTCTAATTAGGATTTTATTTTCCTTCTTTTGCTCTGTACTGCACAAATCCATTAATTGTATTTTTAGTTTATTTCTTGTATACACCATGATTTCTTAAAATTTTTAGTTAGACCCTTTTATTATGGATATACATATGTAATGTTATCAGCTAGCTAATTGTGGTGACTTTCTGAGCGACATGTCCATTGAAAATAGTTGGCACACTGGGGTAGAAACTGATTTTCATTTATAGTCTTTGGACATTAAGTCTGTTTGATCAGTGAATGTACCCTCTCAGAAAAGAAAACCAATAGCAATCTCCTTTACTGCTTTGCAGTAATTAATCTTCATGCTATCTCTCGGCAGATTGCTTTTATTCAAAGCTCTAATCAAATGGCTACTTGAAAAATCTGATTTCTTACCTAGGGCATGTCTGTAAGTCTATTATAAATCCTACAGATTTTGAGTCTTGGAAGTAACAAACTTCTGTGGTTATTGCAGTTGTGAAATAAAGAGAGCTAAATAAATTGTTGCCAGATTTGTTCCAGTCTCCTGATATCATGTGCTGAACTCCATACACTTGGCCACATCTTGTATATTTTCTTTTTTTGCATTCCTTCTTTAGTTCTTTTGACTCCCTTGTAATATGCCAAATGCAAATAATTGTTTTCTGATTCCCTTGTTTAAAAAGGTTTATTTTTAAAGAACATTTTCCCACTGCAGGAACTCTGTTTTGTTTTGTTTTTTAATTTCTTGCCTAATTTGAAATTCAACAGATTTTGATTTTGTTCTTTTTATATACTGCTAACATATCCAGCCAGGCTCAGCATGAAAGACCACTGAAGCCAGCCGTGCTAGCAGGAATAAAAATAAATATTTTTCTTTCTATTTATATAGAATCACTTTTATCTCTTTGTCTGAAGATCTTTGTAATTATTAAGCTGGTGGTTCTTCTCATAATAGCAAGTTTTTTAGTTCTATTACATAGTTATTGATTTAAGACAGCAACCTGAACAGCCATTTAAGTAACTCTTTCAGAAATCATACATCAGATACGTATGTTCTTTGTAACCCTGAAAGCCAGTCCTCTAAAACAGGTTATTTTATGAGTAGGCACATACTAAGTATTTCTACATTTAAATCAAAAGGTGCCCATAAAACTGACAGGTGCTTCAAGTGGTGCCTCCATTTTGTTTCACCAGCAGATTTGCACTTGGTGGGGAGCTCTGTGGTCAAGGAACGCTGCTATGCCCAGAGAGTTGTTTTCTTTTACATTTCTGACTATATTTCTATTTCTATATCTAACTTTGTGCCATGCATGAAAATTAAAACAATTATTTTTTAACTATTTTATGAAATTAACTCTATATTTTTGTCATATCAAATATGCTGATTTAAACAGCATGTTGATTTTGTTTATTATAGCAAGAAATGTCTAATATTATTTTAAAATTTTAAATATATTTAAGATGAAAACTGATTTACCCCGTGTCTGCGTGGGTTTCCTCCGGGCGCTCCGGTTTCCTCCCACAGTCCAAAGACATGCTGGTTAGGTGGATTGGGGATTCTAAATTGGCCCTAGTGTGTGCTTGGTGTGTGGGTGTGTTTGTGTGTGTCCTGTGGTGGGTTGGCACCCTGCCCGGAATTGGTTCCTGCCTTGTGCCCTGTGTTGGCTGGGATTGGCTCCGGCGGACCCCCGTGACCCTGTGTTCGGATTCAGCGGGTTGGAAAATGGATGGATGGATGGATGAAAACTGATTTATTTTGGATTTCTTTTGGAATGCAGATTGATTGACAAATACTCCATTGTTTTCCCAGGATCAGATCTAAACTGCCACATTAAATCTCTACAAACATGAGATATACAGATTTTCAGAACTTCTTTAAAGGTAAAATAAACTTACAGAATTTAACATCATCACAGAATCTTAGTATTACAGTGTCTATACTCTCTATGCAGCCATCTGTACACCACATTAGTAACTTGAATTTGACAATTGAAAAGGGAATCATACATTTCTGAAATTAAATGTAGCACTTGTCCTTTACACCCGGTCTCAAATCTATTACTGTTCTTGCAGCACCCACCCTTAGCATTATTAGCGGGGATGGCTCCTCATGCATTAGAAGTATTTAACATCAAACAATTAATGAAAAAATCAGATGTAGACCCATATATTCTCGATAAATATTGACCAATTGTAAACATTGTTTTTTTTATCAATTAAATTAAAATAAGAAGTAGATTCATAGCTTCAGTCTCACTTTATTTGTTACAACTAACTTGGAAGTTTCAGTCTAGCTATTGCACTGGTCACAGTACAATAACAGCATCATTTCATGTTGCCATGCTAATGTCTTCAGATGGAGGATCCATTACACTTCAGTAGTGATGAGCTATCAATTCGTGCAAAATTGAATTCACAGAAAAATTAAAAACAAAAATCACAAAAACTTGCTGTTTAGTAAATATCAAAATTCAAAAACTGACACAAAATAAAGGCTGTTTAGTTTTTGTTTGGGATCCTTCCCAGACTCTTGCAAGGAGGATGATCCACAAAGTCCTTCCCAGTAGCCAGTCAGTGAGGCTGAGGTGGATGTGACCTTTCCCTCCTTCGAGACGACGTCACATGCTATGTGCTTCACTTGCTGTTGTGCTCTTCTGAATAGCTACATTGAGAGATTCTTGTTGTAGGCAGGGAGGTTACATTGTATTATGCTATGTTGTGGCTTATTTCCTATAAGCTTTTTTGGGGAGTTTTTTTCTTGTCTTCTTGCAGAGTCAATGCAGGTGGCCTGTAAAAAACCAGGGCTTGTTAGGGTCCGTTAAGGCATTCCTTGTGTGATTTTGGGCAAAACAAGAAATGAATTGTTGTTTTTGTTTGCAGTGTCAAGAGCAGTGTCTGTTGTGTCTGCAGTATTCTTTTGACCCAAACAATCCTTTTAAGATGTAATTGATTGTGTTCCATTGCAGTTTTTGGAGTGACAGAAGCTTGCACTTAGCAATACCAGGGACTGGTGGAATCTCTGAGCACCTTTAGCTTTTGTCACCCTGCAAAATTCTGCTGTAAGTTTTGCCAGGAGGAATTTATTGCCTCCAACTCTTCTAGGTTATTATTTTATCTTTATATATACCTTTCAAGTGAGTTTTGTGTTTCACAATTGTGAAATCGCACACAGAATTAACTTAAATGTAATTTTGGAAAACTGTATGCTAAACAAAATTTGTCTGTTTTGCTCATTTCTTTTCAGAACTCTTGGTTTATGTTTAGAGTATAGTTTTATTTCTATATCTGTCATCTCCATAAAAGTAAATTAAGCATGTTAATTAACTCTTCCATCCATCCAGCCATAAATACATACATACAGTACATATTTTATATATATATATATATATATATATATATATATATATATATATATATATATATATATATATATATATATATATACAGTGGAACCTTGGTTTGCGAGTAACTTGGTTTACGAGTGCTTTGCAAGACAAACTAAACTTTGTAATAAATTTTGACTTGATAAACGAGCGAGGTCTTGCAATACGAGTAGTATGTATCCGCTTTGTCTGCGGAGTGTTATGTGATCAAAACTGAGCTGATGATTCTTCTCTCTCTCTCTCTTGCTGCGGGATTGTGGGCAATCGTCTCCTATTCTCCGTCTTAGTCGGCGTGCCTCACTCATATAGTCAACATCCGTACGCGCATATACTGTTTACTACAGCATTGTGACAGTGTCTGTGTGTGTGTGTGTGCTGTGACGTGCAAGTCCCCGTCTTGCACCCCAAAACACGAAGCTGAGTCTCAGTGCTTTAGCAACACCAGCTTTATTCAGCTTGAAACAGCAACAGTGCGGTTATTTATTATAGCAGGATCTGCCACTCTCCTATACACAGACACAGCAGTCAGGCAGGGCCATGGCCAAGTCATACTGTGCCCTGCGCATTTATAATGTTCCTTGTGCCTTGTATCACCCATCGACGGCAAGCACTTATAGCATGTCCACGATCTTTTCGGATTCGCTTTTACGGTGAACTGCTACAGCGCTGGGAGACTGCGATTGCTTTGGGACGCTCTTCCGCGTGTCGTCCCGTTGGGTGCAATCCCACAAGAGTTTAGAAACTCACTCACACCAGCCATGATTCTTTTTAAAGGTAAAGTGCAGGTTAATTTATATTATGTATTTTTACTTTATATTTTGTATTAATCATTTTTATATTAATAGTTTTGGGTTGTGGAATGAATCATCTGAGTTTCCATTACTTCTTATGGGGAAATTTGCTTTGATATACAAGTGCTTTGGACTGCGAGCACATTTCCGGAACGAATTATGCTTGCAAACCGAGGTTCCACTGTATATTCGTGCATGTGCGCCAGTGGGTCACCTTCCGGTATCACCTGAAGTAAGTAATATCACCCAGGGATGAGAGGGTTAGCTACCGCTAACAGAGTTGTCCCCTTCTTCTCTCACAGCCTGGAGAAACTGCACCTTGAGGGAACCCAGTTGAAAGAAACCCCACCCCTTCTGGTCCACAGCATATAAAAGCAAAGCAGCCACAGGGGATGGTGTCGCATTTTGATGAAAACCTGACTTGAAATGTCAGGTAAACCTGAAGCCCATTTTTTGCATGTTATTTGTCCTGACTAGACAACTTTATTTCCTTACAACCTGCACAGTGAAGTATTAATTTTTCAATAGTTTCTGTTTGATTATCGAAATAAAAAGAAAGTTTGTTGGCAGTTGACATCCCAAGTATTCTTTTCCTCCTGCAATCATTTCTTCACACTGCTACAATAGATATAAATCTATTATTGAATCCGGCTAACCTATCTCTGGGCTGCAAGGGCAAACCTGTATCATCAGCATGGGAAACAGGGTGGAGACAACCCCTGGAGAGGGCACCAGTTCATTACAGGATGCATGTACACAAACCCCTGTACTCACTCACTCATTTAGGCCCAGTTAACTGAATATGGCTGTCTATTATAGTGGTATTCAGTACTCTAATCATGGGAGAATATGCAAACGTGTAAACTCAGTCATTGAAGGCTTGTTGCATCAAAAATCCCAGTGCACAACATTTGGGGGCTTGGCTCCAGAAAAGCCATTTTAGGTGTGTAAACTCCACTAAGGGCCGGATCGTCTCTTCTTTCTGTTACTGTCTGGTAAAGCTTTGGCTCAGACCTTGTATAGGATTAATAGGTTGGAAGAAACCTGAGTGAATATTTCAATTTATTGAATAAATCTAGGTGTTTTAATTCCATTTGTACACATGATCCTTATGAATATGCTATAATCAAATGCTAAAAATGACTGGCTGATACTTGCTTTTTGGCATGATTGGTTGTTTCACGTGATTATTTTAGCATACGCTCTTGAAAACTATGTTTCTTTATATGCTTTTTTGGGGTTGGTTAATCCCATTCTGAGAATGGTATGTTTTAATATAGCTGTTTGGTAGCATTTAATATCTATCCATGTTCTCCAACAATGCCATTTTGTTTCATCAAAAACTCACACAGTCATTCAGTTCAGTTTTGTTTGATGGTTGTCATGCAGTTGCTAGGAGCAATGTCAGAGGTCATACACTGAGTGACGTCAGGAGTCAAAAGGTATAAAGTTTATCCCCTGGGGTCTGAGTTTCTGAGTTTATGTGAGCTCATATGTTTAAAACTTTCTCAGACCTTTTTTTTTCTTCCGTCTTTTTGACTTTGAATTAGGTTTCATTTTGACCTTAGACACTAGGTCTTTTTTAAATTTTCTGATTCCATCTTTCGCATTGGTTACATTTCCTACATATCTACAAATCCTGCTCTTTAACATTTACAATGAGACTGAACAGTTCATGTAGATTTTCTCAGTTATCCACATTAATAGTAATCTGTGATCTGAATTTACATAAGTATGAGTAAGCATGCATTACAATGCCAGTAGACACTGAGCTGATTCTGCAAGGAACAGCCTCAATCCTCTGCAACACTGGAATGGAAAAACAGAGTACAGAAAAAGAGTGGATTATTAAACTTAGCAGAAAACACATTATAAATGCATTAGAAGTTTTTAAATGGATCTTGTAGTATTAAAGCAGTGAACTTAATGTGACGTTTAAAGAGCAAGCTCAATGGTGCTGTTGAGCAACTTCATGAACGAATAAAAAACTGAATGGAGGAAAAGTCCCTAAACTTTACTCAGTAAATAATAATTTCAAATGCAAATGCTGTTTTTTCTCTTTTGATGCCTATTAAAACATGTTTTGTCTATTTACAGCAGAAATGTTGCATACTGCACCATGTGCAAACCCTAAAAAAATATATATTTCACTAGTTTATAGAGTATTTTAAATTTAAGCAATTATAAAAACATATTTTTCAATGATGTAAGCTGCTTAATTTGAAATTCAGTGTATGATGAATATTTTATGAGCTGTTTATGAGAATGCGCTTTAATGTGGTGAACTGATTTTCAGCTTCATACACTAGAGACACAAACTCAAAACTGTATCTAAATATAAACAATACACTTCCTTAGGCCACAGCTAGCCTGTTAAAAAAGGAATTCTTATTTTTATGGCATTAGGAAATGGAAATCATTCCTTATAATGAAGTTTATAATAAGACAAAAATTATAATGAGTGGATTTTACAATATAATTGTAGTGTCATCAGATTTGTATACCGTATAATCATGTAGAAACTTTGGTTTTTATGGCATCTTCTGGATGTATATGTCAGCAAAAAAATTGTAAATACATTCAAATGACTCGCATTTTCCACATCTTAGTTTGTATGCATATTATGTCACCATTGAGTGGTTTGGAAATTAGAAAATAAGAAACTTTAAAAATACTATACATTTTCTACAAACCTCAAACCCAGTAGAATTCTGCCAGATAGCTTAGTAATTGAAACAATAGGTTTGGAAAGGGTATCCCTTTTCATTCCGATTTTGATAGTTGATGCTACATAATTAAAATTATATACTGGATGCATATAATTGGAAACGTAATATAAAATATTTGCTATTCTTATAAACTAGGGGGCTCCGCCCCCTGCTCCGCTTCGCTCGCCAACCCCTGGTGTTGGGAATGACAAAGAGCGTGATGTATGAATGAGATATAGAATAGTGTGATGGTGTAGATGATGCAAATAGAAAGCAAACAATAAAGTGTGTGGCACAGTGTAAAGGTTTATTTGAAAATTTCTTTGTACACGCCGTTTAAGTGTAAAAGGTAATTCCAGCTCAGAACTTGTAAGGTCATTTAAGATGGTTATTGTTGTGATCAGAGTCAAGTTTATCAGAGCTTAGAAAGAGTTGTGTCTCTCCAGGAAGTAATGGAATGACTTGGGTATTTATGTTTTCCACATTAATATTTTTTGGACATAATATAGTGCGTTGTGTTAAAAGGGGCATTTGGTCTAATGAGATTGCTGTTCCAAATGTCTCTGTAACTAAGTCGTCGCAGATAAAGGCTTGAGGAATTGTAATAATATGTGGCTGAAGTCCATCTGTATTGGTGAGTGTACCATCTCTCAGTTGTAATAAGCAATTGTTATGATCTGGTTCTGGACATCGTATCTTTTTTACTAACTGTATCTTTTGAAAGCAATGCCAATTGTCTGCGTATTTTAAGGTGCACTGAACAATAGCTGAGTGCATGGCATCTGGAAGAATAGCTAATCACTGTCTAAAATCTCCTCCTCATAAAAGTACCTTTCCTCCAAATCGAATATTATTATTCATAAACGTTTGTAGAAGTTTATGAATGGTGTTGAGTAAGTGACTGGATGCCATTGAACATTCATCAATAAACAACATTTTTTCAAGACGGATGTCACGTGCAGTGCCACCGTTAATGTTCATAGTGATGGGCCATTGCCTTTTGGTGGCCTGATATTTACTCCGGTATATGCAAAAGCAAATGAACTATTGTAGGATCTAATGCAGTTCATAAAGTTTTCACTTTTAGGTACATCGTTAGTTAGAAGCTTTAGTTGAGCTTTGCGTTTTTGGAGTCGAGACATTTTTTCTTTTAGAAATATGGATAAGTAATAAGGAGTATTGCACTCACTGTTAATATGGAGCCTTTTCTGCGGTTGAACGGTTAATAGTGCCACATTGTAATGAGATCCACCTATGCTGCATAGCCGTCTATTTTGTTGTTTCTTTCGTGTTCGTGTGTTTGTTCCTGTTATCCTTTCCTTTTCGTTTTGTACCCGTGACCGTGTATTCATGACTTGTTTCTTTCTCAGCATGCGAAATATGGATAAGTAATAAGGAGGATCGCAGTCACTGTTAATATGTTTCCTTTTCTGCAGTTGAACAGTTAATAGTGCTTTATTGTAAGGAGATCCACCAATGCTGACACCTATGCTGTCTAGTGTGAAGGTGTTGATGTGTGGGGTGGTTTTGTGTTCTTTTTTTTGTGTCCCATGGGCTTGTTGAATCCCCCTCTTGGTGTGTGTCCCGTCCGGTGCCTGTAGGGGGGGGGGGGGGGGGGGGGTGCCTTGCTGTTGTGCGCGAGCCTCTTTTTTTTTTTTGGGTCTAGTTTCGTGTGCAATGTGTTTCGTGCTTTGCTTGCGTTTGAATACTTTTTTATGTGCCTTTTCCTTTTTTCGGTGCTCTTTGCGCCTCATTTCTCCATTTTTCCTGTGCTCACTCCTTTTTTCTGTGGTCTTGTCCGCCTCTCGCGGCCCCTCATCCGCCTCTCGCAGCCTCTTTTGTCCGCCTTTCTCGGCTCCTCAGCCGACTCTCGCGGACTCTTTTTGCGCCTGCGCGGTACGTCTTTTTGCAGCTACGGCCCATTGCCGGATGTGCCTGCGTCCATCATCCGGTTTAGCATTCTCGGTTAGTAATATGGATTATGCATTTCCTTTTGAGTACATTTGTGAGCATTAACCATATTAATGATGCTGGAATTTTTAAACTATGCATAAAACTTTCAGAGCTGAATAATTGTCATCTTTACTTCTGCTTCTGCTTATTTAAATTAAAGTAAAATATTTAAGAATAATTAAATGTATTAAAAATTTTTCCCACTTATTTTTTTGCAAACTTTTTGTCTTCTTTCATTGAATTATGGGGCGTTTTTATATTCAATAACATACTTTAATAACAGAAAATATTTTGCTAATGGCAATAACAGAAATTTTGGCAATAATGCATTTATGTATTATAGATTGTGATGGCATCATGCTGTGAAGCCCAGGTTACTCCGTTGTACCCTGCACTATAGTTTGTTTCTTCTTGGAGAACTTTTGACACTCCCATCTCAGATGAGTGATATAATACTTGCATTGAGTCTTCCTTCGGTCACACACCAGTGGATAGTGCCTAGTACACCTCCTGTAATGAGCCATCTGGGCATTCCCTGCTAAATTTTTAAACCACTACAACTGTTTCCTCTTAGTTTTGATCAGCTGCTGGCTTACTAGAAGCTCACAGCATTTGGTCAAGCTCTTCACCACATCATAAAGAATGAATCCCACAGCAGTGCTTGCACCCATGATCTCATTTTTGGTCAATACCCAAAGCCTGTGGCTATTGGAATAGAAACAAGATATAAATTGGAAGTATGTAGCTTCTGATTCTTTTAAAATGCCTGATGGACTGGTGCCACTGCACCACACCATTAGACAACCTCACATCTACACTCACTCATGAATGTGATCCCAAAATACATAAGCTGCTCAATTTGGAGCAGCTGCTCCCCCTTAACACCGCAGAGAAAGACTCTTTTCTAGCAGAGAAGTGTTACATGAAATTTGGAATAGTTGATTCTCCTCTCATGGAATAGGTTGGAGGGATTATATCACTTGACTGGTCCAGGATTGTCTAGGAATTCCACAGGTGAATTTAAAAGAATTTGCTGGGGGCAGGGTGGCCTGATCTGCCTACCTTACTGTGATATTACCTTAACCTTTAACACTAGAATTACCAGAGCCTACGAAAAAACTCGTATATCTGGCCCACCTTAAATCGCTTCTTAAATCCGTTCACACCTCTCCGCCAGCATCCTTTGTCCTCTAAATGTGCTGATAAAAGACAAGCTGCCAGCAGCCGGCTATTCCATCCCCCCACCGACTTAGAACGTGAGCGAAGTTTTCCCAGCTCACGCCTTGATTGATTATGTGGGAGTGAAGTGGAGTTTTACAGTGGAAATAAGAGATCATTATTCTAAAGTAATCTGTGTAAACACATTGTTAAAACAGAAACTTTTTCATATTTTAGTAATAAATGTTACAAAATGTAGTAGGCATAAACTATAGAATATATAAAGCCCGAGTGATGCGCTATATCTATATATATAAAAATGGAATGGGTGGGTTGTCGGGTGGGCCTTTTTTTCATTCCGTCGTTTTTTCGACGTTTTGAAAATGTAGAATGATTATTTGATTTTTTTGTTTTTATTTGATCGTGTCTATGTAGCCGCCGTCGTAATAAAGTATCGCTAAAATCGTCATTTATCGTAATTTATTTTTGACGTATAACGTCGCCGTCGTCGAGGTCAGTGATACCAGTGCAAAAAATCTGCTTACGGTTGAAAGACACGCCCTACTCACTGGACAGTTAAAAACACCAATCAAACTAACGATGACATCAAGTATTACCCAATCAAAAGTAGGAAAGGAGGCATCTTCATAAAATGCGTGTGGGATGATTTGCATGAGACGCTGCTTTAAAAAAAAAATGATAAAAAAAATACGGGATAAATCCCGTCCAGTATTGATTCAAAACGGGACGCGCAATTTCATTCTCAAACGCGGCACGATTCCGTATTTTAAAGGACGGGTGGCAACCCTACAGTGCCAGGTAACCACCCATACAATCACATTGTGATTCAGACTAGGAATGCAATGAATGTAATTACCCCGATCTACATACAAGGCGAAAGTCTTGCAACATTCAAAGATGATGGTTTGGGATAAGTACACCATACAACATAAAACAGCTTATGAAGCCTTGAACCGAAAAAAGCAACATCTCAGAGATCGTAAAAAAAAAAATAGGAGCTAATGTCGTTTTACTCGCTGTAGATTTTAGTCAAACATTACCAGTTATTTCACGAGGGAGACCAGCACATCAACTCAACGCGTGTTTAAAATCCATGCTTCTCCCACGCTCGGTTATATGTTGCGTGTTCTCGGGTAGGTGCACCAAAAAATTTATACATTTAAGCATATAATGGGCAAACAAAAAATGAGGTATACCCGAAGGCACAGCAGTAGTACTTAATGTAACTTTACTTCTTAAATGTTAATGTTTTACTGTTTAATAATTTATACGCTTCTTATATGTTGTTCAAATTCTTTTATCAAAATACCACTGACAGCGCAATGCACGATAACATCGAGTGAATACACCATACGCATCCGCCCACGGCTGCCCTGCTGTGCGCAGATAGGACTTGATTGTACAATAAAATAAAATAAAGATAAAAAGACTAAAACAATCATCACCCATAAAGCGGATAGTAGATGTGACGTACTATATGTGTACCACATTTCAAGTGTATAGGTGCAACGGTTTGCGAGCTACAGGTCATTTAAAATCCTGGACAGACACACAAATTGCCACGGTAGCAAATTACAGAAGAAGATTTTACTGTTTAATAATTTATATTTATATGAAACGAGCTGTATATACCCGGCGTTGCCCGGGGCAGAAGTAACGTAATCGGTCAAACACTTACATATATACCAAAGTAAACCTAATCGGTCAAACAGTTACATATATAAAAAAAACCGAACCTAATCGGACAAACAGCTTCATATATACAGAAGCGAACCTAATCGGACAAACAGCTAATCTATATACATAAGCAAACCTAATTGGTCAAACAGTTACATAAATACAAAAGCAAACCTAATCGATGAAACAGCTTCATATATACAGAAGCGAACCTAATTGGTCAAACAGTTATGCATGTGCAGAATAATTTTACAAAGATTATGCGTGTTAACAATCATTAAAAAGAAAAGATTGAGGAACTCTTCTTCTATATGTGATGAAGCTGGATGAAGCTGACTTGACGAAGACGTAGGTGGCATAGATTGGTTTTTCTAAAACAGAAGAAAAAAATGAGTATCTATTATTATTTTAAATTAGAATGAAAATGAGAACCTTGATTAGAGATAGATTATCCGTATTAAAATATGTGCATGAATAAACTTTTGGTAACTCTCTAGCAAAAGTTTATTCATACAAATTGGCATGGGATGGCTTTGTGAAAAAGTAAAAATTAGATAAAAATAAATTGAGAATGCGTACTTCGATTTGACTGAGATTATCTGTAATGATGAAAAAAAAGTTTAGTATGTTTTTTTTTCCATACGGGAAGGATGTAAAACCTTACATAGGTACCCTTCAGCCCGTACTGAAGGGTAGTGTCAGATTCTTACTGACTAAAAAACACCCTTTTTATTCCACAGCTACCCCAAAAACCACTATTAGGCATTACTTTGGGGTGGCAGTAGTTTAGTTATGAAACAGCTGGGTCCTGAAAAAAATCTGTCTTATTAGTGGCTTCATCACATATAGAAGAACAGTTCCTCAATCTTTTCTTTTTAATGATTGTTAACACGCATAATGTTTGTAAAATCATTCTGCACATGCATAACTGTTTCACCAATTAGGTTCGCTTCTGTATATATGAAGCTGTTTGATCGATTAGGTTTGCTTTTGTATTTATGTAACTGTTTGACCAATTAGGTTTGCTTATGTATATAGATTAGCTGTTTGTCCGATTAGGTTCGCTTCTGTATATATGAAGCTGTTTGTCCGATTAGGTTCGGTTTTTTTATATATGTAACTGTTTGACCGATTAGGTTTACTTTGGTATATATGTAAGTGTTTGACCGATTACGTTACTTCTGCCCCGGGCAACGCCGGGTATATACAGCTCGTAATATATAAAGCCAAAGTGATGCGCTGTGAATACTTTCCGGATGCACTGTATGCCTTCCTCAATCTCAGTGCATGTTTTTTTGGCCATTTTACACAAGGTATGCCAGTTTCTGTTGTGAATTACATCACAGTTCAAGGGGAACATATCCTTTACACACCTTGAGAACCTGCTGTATCAGAAAAAGCAAATAATTATAGAAAATTGACTCAATTTTAGAATGAAAGAAGGAGTTTTATGATGTGTTTAGTTGATTAGCTGAGCCATTATATAATGATATAATATATTTATTACTTTGTGGCCCTCATTGATATCTGATCTTCTCTAGGAGGCCAGTTACAAAACAATAAACCCATTACATACAGTACTTTACTGAAATGTAAGAATTTCTGGAATGCAGCATAAACTGGAATAACCTAATTCACTTTGGCCCTTCTTCCTCTTATCCCAGTAGACAATCTCTTTAAGCAGGCATTCTTGTATGAATTACATGCACATTAATATATACAGTTGAGAATTTGTACTCTTTTTGAGATTTATAACTATGCAGTTGTCTATAGTTTATCATCATCTTTGCCTTTACCTTGTAGATAAAGGAAGTGTTTATCCATTTAACTTCAACATTCCAAACATTTACTGTAGATTTCAATGTGGTCTCAGTTAGTACACAGGGAATAATTAAATACCTCACATTCTCCACAAATAACCATATTCCTGCAATGTGTATAACAATATACAGTGCTAATTATTTTATAATTTAGAAATGTAAGTGTTTATGTTAGATTGGTGGCCCTAGTGTGTGCTTGGTGTGTGGGTGTGTTTGTGTGTGTCCTGCGGTGGGTTGGCACCCTGCCCAGGATTGGTTCCTGCCTTGTGCCCTGTGTTGGCTGGGATTGGCTCCAGCAGATCCCCGTGACCCTGTGTTCGGATTCAGCGGGTTGGAAAATGGATGGATGGATGGATAATCATGAAACCTCATATGTACTCACAAATTGGCAAGAGATGGGCTACAGCTAAGATAGTAGGAATATCCATGGTAAGGACATTAAGTTGTTAATAATAGTAACTTGATAAACTTGATATTATAAAAATATAAAAACATAAAATATTAAAAATGACCTAAGCACACTTTAATCAAAAACAGGGAGAAAGCTCTTTTATTATCTCAAGTACAGTCTATGAATAAGAATCAGACAATTCCAATCTATTCTCTATTTAGCCTGGCAGTTAAAGTATGTATGAGAATTTAATTTACAGTACATTTAGGAATATTCTTTCCTTCCTCTTAATTCTACTTTTTTCTACTGTTTCTCTCTCTATAGTTTTTTCCAGGTCCACCCTGCATTGCTAACATCTTCTAAGCAGATGAACCATATACATCATCATGTTCTTCCTGCTCTTAAGAGTAACTGTCTTGATAGCAAAACATTAAGCTAGGCTGGCAGGGCATCCAGACAACCAACTTTCTCCAGAAACTTCCTGGAGTTCCAGGACAATCAATGGAATCTCTCTGTTGTGGGATGTGTCAGCCTCTTAGTGCTTTGTACACCCCCCATGGGAAGTACCCAGGAATCATCCCACCTATATACCCGAACAACATCTCAATCTGTATAAGTAGCAGTTTTATTCTGAGGCTCTGCTATATTGCTGTGCTCATTCTGACATTTCACAGTAAAACAGTGTCCCAGTTTGACCACTGATTGGTGTTGCTGCCTCACAAGTCTAGGGTACTTGAGTACAATATGTACGCTTGTTTTGGACATTCCAGTTTCTTGCTTAGTTCCAGAGATGTGTGCATTATGTTAAATGCTGTTTTCCTACAGTACAGCATACTCAAATGCCCTATAATAGACTACTGTCCTACTCTAGATTTCTTGTGAAATACTGAACAGAAATTCATTGTAAGATGTGATGTAGGAAGTCTGATAGCATGTGAATATAGCAAAACTTCTTTTTTTTTCAGACAAAAAGCCTAATGACAGAATACAACTGAGACATTGCTGGATTGCATCCACCATCTACTGACAGAAAGGTATTTTGCAGTTGGTAAGTCACAGGGTTGAGGCACACATGACACAGCCAGCCACAGTATTGCCACATGTAGCATGGGCTATTTCTGTATGTCCATTTGTGTATCCTTCCTGACTTTTCTGTGATGACATTAAGAAGCTGTTGCTTGCTAGAGGTATCTGCTATGAGCTCATGTATACTGCTAAACGTAGGGTCATGTCTGAAGGTTACCTAATTCACCTGAAAAATGTAAAAATACACTTTCAAGCCTTTAATCACATTCAGGGTTTTGTTGAGTCTGGGCCTATCTTATCAATATTGAATAACAAGGCCAGAAACAGTTTTGACCATCAGTCATTGATGGATGGAATAACTCATGTACAAATCCATACAACTCTAACCACTGCTGATCATGCCACCTACAATATTTTTAAAATCTGAAATGGGTTGGATAATGGACCAGAAAAGATAATATAGATAGACATACAGAAGTTAGCTTTGGGCACTACAAGAATTAAGAAATAGTTTAGCTAAAGTCTTGTAAATTATTAATATTTATTGTAGCCGCAATTACCCAAAATTAATAAAGTTCTGCAGCTTTAGTTTGCTTCATGGGATTCTGGCAATAGTGTGACATATTGATTCCATGGACAAATATCTTCATTTTTAAAAGCTTTAGTAAAAATTCAAAGTAAAACAGTTCACACAAAATAGGGAAACATTTATATACCAAAGAAAAGAAAAGATGTTTAAGAAAAGTTCTGTTTAAAGCTTATATACAGTATACTATTTCATTCTTTAAGTTTGCTCAAACAGTCTAACCATTTCTTAACGTTTAGAAAACTGTATGCCTATCCCATTTACAAACTGCAAGTGGGTCCATCATTCCCTGCTAGCAATAGGACCTATACCAAAGTGACTTAATTAACACTCTGTATTACAGGTATAGCCAAGAAGGTTCTATTTCATGTTAAGTACAGGGTTTACATGCCATACCAAATCTATAGCTAAGAAAGAAAATTATTTTCTGTTCAAATTAAGTAGACAGTAATATGAGTTTAACTTAAAGCATTAAAGCATTAACTTTCCAAGATTGGCTCTCACAATTATATAAAAGTTCTTTATCAAATTTGTTCTAAATGACTTACCTGTCTATAGTAGCTACAGTATGTCTGTTAATGGCTACATCATTGCTTTTTTGTTTTATTTTATTTTTTCTTACTCTTTCTATCTTGTCATCATTCTTCTTCATCTTCAACTTTTATTATATTTTTTATCCCTCATCCCACTCTTTAACTTCTGTCTAAACCCACCTCTCTGTGCCTTTCTGTATTTGTACATTTCCATTACTCATCCGTATAACAGTTATATTTAGCAGTAACACTCAATTATAATATCCCTTCCATTTTTCTCTTTTAGTTTCTGCTTTCTGTTTTCTCTTTTAAATAAAAGGGAAGATATAATTTGAAAGGTAATTGTTGCTATGCTTTCTAGTTTACTGTCCATTCTTTAATTTTTTCTCTTTTGACTGTTTAATTAGTAGTGTCTAGGATAATTAGTAACTATTGCGGTCTCAAGAAATATTGGTGGAGGTCTGTCTGCTTTGGGCCTGCCATGCTTCATGGCAAGTCAGAGGGCAGGGATACTGAAGTGTTTGATCTTTAATCTCATGTAGGGAAGCATGATGGTGCATGGAGGGATGTGAAGGATCATTGGAGCAATTTCATCTTACTGTATTCTATGCTCATGCTGTCATTCTGAACTTGCTGAATTACTGGTTGCAGGACTGAACAACTGAAACTTTAGAATAATTCCTAATTGGGAAAGAAATGTAGCATTTTTGCTAATAGTAAAATGTATATATATTTTTTTTTTTCTGTCTGAAAAAAGTGACTGTATAATACAAAAAAGGGTAGTATGCATTATTCCTTAAATATTGTTAGCTGGAATGTATGGGAGAAATGGGCTTTAGCATCCTAGGCGTTTAAAGTAAATATTTTTACAGATGACAAATTTAAATAATAAAGGATCAGCTTGGGTTGAAAATAGATTGGGAGGGCCAAGTTGGCTCTTGGTACAGCAGTTACTGTGTCACAAAGGACCCAGCAGTTGTCTGCTTTGGGCAAGCAGATCTAGGTTAATGTAAGCTCACATTGTTTTTGTGCTGGTGAGTAAATGCAAGTTTACATTGCTTGCATGTAACGCACAAAAATATTCACGTACACTTGTATGTACTGTCTACTCTAATGTACTGATAGCACTTTTTTATGCCTTATTGTCAGTTGTTTCAATATGAAATGACACACTTTGATTATGGAATTTTCAAATATTTATGCTCTGTCTCATCAAACTTCACAATCCTTGTATCTACTATATATGACCCAGCAGATCAGTCTCTGGAACCAAGGACCAGAGCACTGGTGGAGTAGTTCACATTTTCTTCCTCTTCAAACAGTGGGTACAAAGGTTTTTGTTAAGCAAAGCTAAGCTAATTTTGTATTATTTATTCACATTATTGTTTTGTATCAAAATTTAACATATTGTTTCCTATAAATGCAAGTACAAGTAAAAACAGACCAATATGCACCGCAAAGTGAAAATCATATTAATATTGAGAACATGCACCCAACCTTAACAACAATTGGTATTTTAAGTATAAAATGCATATCTAATAACTTGGCACAAAGCGTGTGCAATCTGCTAGCTCAGCTATGTTCTAGACCAGACAAGTCCAGGGAATGAATTGATGGTGCAAATAGAAAAGCATGTCTGAATCAAGCTGATTTTTGATGCCTGGACTTGAGTCATGACCATGAAGCAACTGTGAATTTACTGATGAAGCATTGGTCGACAGTTCTAGTGTTACTGAGCATATACAGGTACAGTATCATTATTACAATGTATTTCTTTGACAGGCGACACGGTGGCTCAGTGGTAGCGCTGCTGTCTCGCAGTTAGGAGACCCGGGTTCGCTTCCCGGGTCCTCCCTGCTTGGAGTTTGCATGTTCTCCCCGTGTCTGCGTGGGTTTCCTCCGGGCACTCCGGTTTCCTCCCACAGTCCAAAGACATGCAGGTTAGGTGGATTGGCGATTCTAAATTGGCCCTAGTGTGTGGGTGTGTTTGTGTGTGTCCTGCGGTGGGTTGGCACCCTGCCCGGGATTGGTTCCTGACTTGTGCCCTGTGTTGGCTGGGATTGGCTCCAGCAGACCCCCGTGACCCTGTGTTCGGATTCAGCGGGTTGGAAAATGGATGGATGGATGGATTTCTTTGACAGGTGGCAAAAGGTTGCTTTGAGTTGATTGAATATAGTTGCATTATCAAAGGTACAGTGGATCTTATGCTTGCTTGTTAATTAATGCTGCAGTCTGTTATTTTGTTTTAGTGGAAATGGTACAGAATGCATTCAACATTATGTAAGGGAAGGAACATTTATGATATAGATTTATATGTTGTTTCAGTATGGCTACCACTAAACAAATGTTGCTATGTTTTCTTTTACTAATTACTTTCCTCAGGTTTAAGGATTGTGGTGTTTCTACTATGTACATTTTCCAATGTACATTGTAATGTTTGTGAGTGTTTTGATTAGCAGTAGAAATTGATGAGATTATCCATTCATTTTTTTATTTTTAACTGAGGTTCTTAAAACAGAAAATGCATGACTCATATAGGTCTTAAAACATCCCCAAGAGCGGAAGCAGGTGGAGAAGTCATTGAAAAACAACTGACCAAGCTATTCCGTGACTGTCCAAACTCGAGTGATACTCCAAAGCAGTTGACAACATCAAAGACTATTCTTCTACATAAAAAAGGTGACCCTGAGAAACTTAACAGCTATCTCCCAATTTGATTAATTTCCACAGCCAACAGTCTCTTCACTTGAATCATAGTCAACAGAATGGAGAGAAGCTCGGATGAACAGCACCTACAGAAACAGACCACTCAATAATTAGAAGAACAAGCAAGAAAAGTTCACATGCCTTTATGTCTCATGGTTGTGGAATACAAGAAAGCATTTGACAGTATATAAATATATATGATGGTGAATGCCTAGAGAAACAAGGCGTAAATTGGACACGTGTCCAACTATTTGAGCCAATAAGCTAAGACTGCTCAACTGATATTACATTGTTCTACCACCCAATCAAGTCACAATATGTTGAGGTGTTCACCAAGGTGCTACAATTTTACCAATGCAATTTACAGCAGGTCTAAAAGAAATTTCCAAAGACCTCAGCTAGGAAGATAAAGGCATCAACACTAATGGTGAAAAACTCAGTTACTTGTAGTTTGCTGATGACCTTGTGATCACCACCCATAGAGTCGAGGATACATAATGGTCCCTATGTTGTCTTGATGAAGCAAGTAAATCAGTGGGCTTGGCAATCAATATAAATAAAATACAGTGCATGTGCAACCCTTTCTACCCAAACAGAGAGATTAGACAAGCTGACATGATTAAAGACATCAGTTCATACATCTACCTCTGTCAAGTGCTTACCTCTGTACACACACTCAGCCAAGAGATATCATGCCACATAAAGCTAATATTTCAAGAGATTAAAAACACCAAAGCAAGAGCAAATATGTTTGACGCCATGGTTTTACCGTCAGTGATATATGGTTGTGAGGTATGGAATGTACAGTTTGAGCAACACAGAGAGCAATAGAGAGCATCAAGATGGCATTAAAACTAAAGTACACAAGGCAGGACATGTGGTAAGTATGTCTGGCGACAGATGGGCACAAAAAGTGACCTTCTGGTGGCCCTACAACTTAATACACCCAGTTGGTAGGTTTCCAATAAAATTACCAATAAAGTGGTGTGAAAGACTATGGAAAGATCTCAATCCTAGCTGGAACAGCTGGAAAGGACCAATCAAAATATCATCAGCTGTTGGCCTCCTCACTTTGGTCAGTGAACCCATCCAGAAGCAAACAAGTGTCAAAGTATCGAAGAAGAGAGGGGTGTTCTTTTCGAACTCCATAAATGCTGAAACACCACTT
Source organism: Erpetoichthys calabaricus (assembly GCF_900747795.2). Lineage (NCBI taxonomy): Eukaryota > Metazoa > Chordata > Cladistia > Polypteriformes > Polypteridae > Erpetoichthys > Erpetoichthys calabaricus. Next base: position 168,127,889 of record NC_041396.2, on the reverse strand, counting down.
TAGCTTCATGGCACCAAGAACAAATTACAGAAAAGGAGTTTACTGTTTAGTTTCACTATGACAAGGATGTTTTTCAAATGTTCCCTTATGTTTGGCAGAAGAACATTCATGTACATGCAATATCACATTCTAGATCTATTACAGGTTATGCATTATGTAAGTTGGCAAGTTAACCTGATCATTATTTTTTCATGGTATTTGTATGGTGTGTTGCCTCCTTCCACAACGGTGACATTACAAATTATTGCACATTTAACTTGGTATGTTGTTTTTTTTTCAGATTTATGGATGCCATGCTGGAAAAATATGTCTAGGGAAGTAGCCAGGAAAAATGGAAAGGACATTGAGGTATTCAAGTCAACATAACTATGCACTTTCATTCTCCTGTCAGCTATATGCTGTGGGTAATTCAAAAGAATTTGAATGTTCTGTTTTTTCTTATATTCCACAATCTTCTTAGACCGACTGTAGCATCTGTATGTTGATAGTGAGACATACAATTTTGAATAATGAAATACATTATTAAGAAGACATGTATATAACATATGTTCTGTTTGCAGGCAGCCTTGTATGCAGCACTTAAAGCTTCATTTGACTACACAGTTGTGAGTTTTTTTGTTGTTGATTTTTTTTTATATGACCTTTTGCATAGGTTTTCTGAGAGTGAATAATTATATGTTTCAGTTTCTTATACTATTTTCATTTAGCAAGATAAGTCTATGAAGCTGAAATGGTGGTGTGCAGTTCTGGCGCAAAACTATACACTTGGGATGTATGATTCATCAGTCTACAGTGCTGATTTTCAAAATCAGATAAAGTTAATTTCCTTTTGTCGCTGTTGTTAATTTCTGTTAAATATTAAAATTCATTATGTTCTATTTTATTCGCTATGGAAAACCTTTTGCTCACTGGATGGAGGAATCCAAAGCCTTGCTGAAAGGTGAACATCAACCTGTTCCCCATTTTTTCAGGATAAGGAATTTTTAAGAAATCGACCAGAGCAGGTTACAGTTTTAAAACTTTGAGGCAGAAACCTTAATCATTTTCTTTCTTATTCATTCTATTGTACACGATCTAGAGCAAATTCAGTCAGTCAATACACTGTATACTACTGGGGAAAAATGTAACCAATATATTTCATGTGAAAAGTGGCTAATTATGCTGTGTTTAAATACAGGCAGGATAACCACCATTGGGTGCAGGTGAATTTACAACAGAGACGGTCAGGATACTGAGTATAAACAACAGAATGTGATATACACTGCTCAAAAAAATTAAAGGAACACTTCTAATCAGAGTATACCATCAAGTCTATGTAACTTCTGGGATATTGATCTGGTCAGTTAAGTAGTAATCAGTTTCAGCTGCTTTGGCGTTAATGAAATTAACAACAGGTGCACTAGAGGGGCAACAATGAGACGACCCCCAAAACAGGAATGGTTTAACAGGTGGAGACCACTGATATTTTTCCTCTTTTCTGACTGTTTTTTCACTAGTTTTCCATTTGGCTACGGTGAGTGTCACTACTGGTAGCATAAGGTGATACCTGGACCCTACAGAGGTTGCACAGGTAGTCCAAGTTCTCCAGGATGTCTTCCAGGACAGTTTCAAGGGCATGGAGGAGATTCCAGAAGACTGGGAGTTACTCTAGGAGAGCTGGAAAGGGCCGTAGAAGGTCTTTAACCCATCAGCAAGACCGGTATCTGCTCCTATGAGCAAGGAAGAACAGGATGAACACTATCAGAGCTCTACAAAATGACCTCCAGCAGGCCACTGGTGTGAATGTCTCTGACCAAACAATCAGAAACAGACTTCATGAGGGTGGCCTGAGGGCCTGATGTCCTCTAGTGGGCCCTGTGCTCACTGCCTGGCACCGTGGAGCTTGATTGGCATTTGCCATAGAATACCAGAATTGGCAGGTCCACCACTGGCGCCCTGTGCTTTTCACAGATGAGAGCAGGTTCATCTTGAGCACATATGACAGATGTGAAAGAGTCTGGAGAAGCCATGGAGAATGTTATGCTGCCTGTAACATCATTCAGCATGACCAGTTTGGTGGTGGGTTAGTGATGGTCTGGGGAGGCATATCCGTGGAGGGACACACAGACCTCTACAGGCTAGACAACGGCACCTTGACTGCCATTAGGTATCGGGATGAAATCCTTGGACCCATTGCCAGACCCTATACTGGTGCAGTGGGTCCTGGGTTCCTCCTGGTGCATGACAATGCCTGGCCTCATGTGGCAAGAGTATGCAGGCAGTTCCTTTTGAATATTCATGAAGCAAGCCAAGCTAAACTCTCCAAGGGCCAGATCTGGTCCATGGATCTTGAGTTTATTTCACATAAAGATGATAACAATGTGGATAAGAAGGAAGAAAAACATTTTGTTTTACATTTATAGAAATGAAAAACATGTATTTCTCCCAGAACAATTTTCTTGACAAACAGAACTTCTGCTTGTTCAGCTTCATAGCATTCTAAAGAAGTGGGATAGTTTGCACCATTTACTTTCAGTTTTATGTTTATTATTATCCTGTAGTGTGTATCTAACTTGTGCATTACTTTAACTGAATAAACCTGTTATCATGTGTTGAACTTCTTAAAGAAACTGAATGTACTGTATTTTCTTTGTAAAATGTTGTGGAATAATTAATACGTAATATGAGGACAACTTGAACAAGCCACGCAGTGATTCATAAGTGGTAAAAGTAACTTATAGGATTCAGTGGTACTGTCTGTGCCAGATGACTGGAGACCCTACCCAGCCGGGACACCTGGACGGTCCACGAGAGGGTCGATACCTCTCCTGAGCCATGAGAGGGCAGCCGACCGGGTCTGCTTGGGGGCCACTGGAACGGAGCTGGGAAGCTCATCCTTATGGGAGGACGTGGCCACTGCCAGGGGGCGCCCGGACAGTTATTGAACCCTGGATGGCAGCACTTCCACTGCACCAGGAAGTGCTGCCAGAAGAAATCCCAGGGATACCCGGAGTGCATCCGGGTGCTCTCCTGACACTTCCGCCACACCAGGAAGTGTTGGCAGACGGAGCACCTGGAGCTCATCCGAGTCATTATAAAAGGGGCCGCTTCCCTCCAGTAGATGAGCCGGAGTTGGGAGGAAGGAGACGGAGCTTGTGAGGAGGGGAGTGGAGGTCCAAGAAAGAAAGAAACAAAGGGAAAGAAAGAAAGAAAGAAGAAAGAGTTGTTGGGATAAGGCATTGTGGTGCTGTAAAGAAAATAAAGGAGTGTGCTTTTGGACATTCTGGTGTCTGTCTGTTTGTGTCCGGGGGCTGGCTTTCCACATGTCGTTAAAGTCCAAATAGGTGTCAAGTCTTCCATCATACAGGGTGAATCAAAATTGTTAATATTGGAATGGTGGAAACAATTTATTCACAAAACATACTTCATATGTGAAAGATGATTTATAGGAATGTCTCAACCTGTTCACCATCATGTTCAACACAAAAAAACCAACAAGCAAAAGTACCATTTAAAGCCCGGCACACATTTCGCGGAGAATAGATGATATCACAGTCCATATTCTGTTGTTCAGGCCATTGATATCACAAACTTTCCTTCTATACACGCACTCCTTCACCATACCCCATAACCAGAAATCACAGGGTGTCAAATCAGGGGAGTGTGGAGGTCATGGCAATGGTCTACCACGACCTATCCATCGAAATGGAAAGATGTGGTAGAGATAAAAATAGTCCATTAGTGTTAACCTAATTTTGACTCACCCTGTATGTGTTCCAAATAAAAAAATGTACTTTTGCTTGTATTTTTAAAGTTAAGATCAACCTCCTAAGGCAGGGTGTGCAGAAAGACTGTATTCAGTGCTGCCAAGGGTTCAGTGGCTGCGCACAGGGCAGTGAAAATGAACATTTTTCCTTCAGTCTAAATTGCATTTGCTAATTTGGATGTCTGCAAAACACTGACACGGATTAACCAGGTCCTGACAAGATTCAAATTATCAAAAAAATAAAAACACATGCACAATCAGTATACCTTTAAAAGAGTTTGTAGCAGGTTGTGGATCACTGATGGGATGGCAGAATCCTGTATCCTGCATTTGGAATAAAAACCAAGAATACAATCTCATAACATAAATATGATAATTAAAAAAGAATGTGCATACAGTGGGGAACAAAAAAAGTGAAAGAGAAATAAAAGGTCAGTATTTTCCTTTCTATGCTTCATGTGGTGTCTTCTGCTTGGAAGTTATGATCATGAAAAGATAGTGTTCTGTTTAGAACTTTGTATACTATTTATTCTTTATATTAGTTTTTACAAATATGACTTAAATGAAACAACTGGATGTCTAAGGCAGTCGAGTACAATGTTTCCCAATTCAAGTCCTCAGGATCTATTTGCCAAAAACAACTCTTTGCTCAGAGCATCAACAAACCAGACACCAGTCATCTGCTTTTCAGCAGAACATCAGTTTGTGAAGTGGAGAAGGTTGGCACAGGTTTTCTTGAAAATGTGCCCTTTACTGGGTCCCGAAGACTAAAATATTGGTTTACTAGATATACGCATGTGTGCACATAAAGGTAGATATGGATGCTAAACATAAATAATAGATAAATAATTGATAAGTGTAGTTGCATTTCATTAATAAAGCATAATATAATAAAATAACTTCAGTAACAAAAGATAGTTTACTATTTATATATTGCACTGCAACAAAAATATTCCAAAAATGAGTTACATTGTATGTGGATTATAAAAGTTTTCCCTTGTTAAATTTATTGTTATATTTCAGTGAGACAATGTCACAATTTAATATCTAAAAATGCACTTACGTTAAATATACTGTGACTATTTCTGTGAGGTGGTTCTACAATTAAATTCATATACTATAATTTTCAGTCAAACGGTGTTATAGTTTGAAACCAATATTGTTAAGTTTGGCAATTTAATATTTTCGGTGGCACATGTTCCACAAAAAAACGACAAATGCTGTAATGAAACCTGATAACAAAAAAGGAATGGTGCTTGAGGGCGCTGAACATCAATGTCAATTCTATTTCTAAAGGAAGGCAAACATCCTAAGAGTATGTCACTTCCACCTCCAGCCACAGTCTTCTAAATGATCTCATAGGGTCCTCTGGCTGGAGCAGCCACAAAGAGGACTGCCAATGGCAGACTGCAGCCGGACTCTTCGTGTGGTTTTAGGGACGTCCTGGTTTTAGAAAAGAGTACCATCTGGTTGGCTCTGAGGTACTTACTTTTCAAAATTAAACTAAAGCTTCTCTATTCCATAAAAACTCTACACCTTGCTATATTTATCATGACTCTTTAAATAGTAGGTATTCAGAATTAACGTGCTTGTCATACTCATCATTCTAGTCACATCTAGGTTACTTCTCCAAACATTGTGACTAACTATTTCAGAGGAAAGTAGGCTGGCTGAATTTTTTCTCTATTACGTTCATATTATGTTTTGATAAATAATTGATCACAAAAATAAAAAGGGTGTTAAATGAGAGTATAGCTGAAAACACATTATTCGTATACATGGAACAGCCCTTACCTGACAATGAGACATTATTTTTAAGTACATCCACAGCGTTCTGCTTCCTCATAGAAAAATATTTAAAAGTCTTACTAATTAGAATTATTAGAGCCTTTCTCTTGAACTGCCCTTGACCCAGAACAAAATTACCAGCAAATGAGTTTTCTAAGCTCTTCTTAGGGAAGACTGTTAACCTGCCAAACTTGTAATTCTTGCCAACATACTGTATTCATGTTTAAACATATAATAGTGCCCATCTGGCATAGTTAAAATGGCATTAAACTTCTTGTAATGCATCACCCTCCCTAGCCATCGGACCTTACTTTAATTCTATGTTAATTAGTGTTCTCTTATTTTAATTCTTATTTTGTCTTTTTTTCTCTTTCTTCATCATTTGGACTTTGTTAAATGGTGCAACTCAAACCACCTACACCTGAACACCAGCAAAACCAAGGAGCTGGTGGTGGATTTTAGGAGGCCCAGACCCGTCATGGACCCCATGATCATCAGAGGTGACTGTATACAGAGGGTGCAGACCTATAAATACGTGGGAGTGCAGCTGGATGATAAATTGGACTGGACTGCCAATACTGATGCTCTGTGCAAGAGAGGGCAGAGCCAACTATACTTCCTTAGAAGGCTGGTGTCCTTCAACATCTGCAATAAGATGCTGCAGATGTTCTATCAGACGGTTGTGGCGAGCGCCCTCTTCTACGCGGTGGTGTGCTGGGGAGGCCTCACGCCTGGACAAACTGGTGAGGAAGGCAGGCTCTATTGTAGGCATGGAGCTGGACAGTTTCTATCTATCTATCATGTAAAGCACTTTGAGCTACATTATTTGTATGAAAATATGCTATATAAATAAATGTTGTTGTTGTTGTTTCATATTTCTCATTGTCATAATCCTATTATCTTGCTAGTGAGTCCCTTCTAGTATCATTCCCAGCATCAGGAATAGTCCTAATTCTTCTACAGAGACACACAGCTAGAACCCCTTTATGCAGTTCCTTCACCCCTGAACGTTTAATTGCCTTTAAAGAACTTGGTCTCACAGGAAGCTTCCATAATTCCATATGAATCTGTTTGAGACAGAAAGTCTCCAGGCCTCCTTCCAGATCTCAGTGGTGTCTATCTTCCCTTGATGCGCTTCTTTATAAGAAAGAACTCATTAAAGCTATGTGGTGTGTCCTTGATATGGCTTTGTTTTCTCTCCTGATGTAAAGAAGGTCAGGCACCTCCAGCACTTGCTGGTGATCTGGACATAGAAGGAAAAATGACTGATTTCCACCCAGATTGAAACTCACTCTTTCCTGAAATGGTGCTATGGCCTATTGCCATTCCCTACCTTATAGCATCAACAATCCTTCATCTGCACCTGACTTACAACACTGAAACAACAATCTACTTTATCTCATGCTAGTCAGGCATCCTTTCTTGATACACATATAAATCATTATGCTTCCATCCATTATCAGACCCGCTAAATCAACTTCATGAGACTAAGTTCCAAACACAGTCCAGTTATCGTCTGGGTTGGGATGTGAATGTCAAAAGTGTGTGTAAATATGTGCACTCTGGAGTGAATGGACACAATGTCCAGATTTGGTCTCTGCCATAATATGCTTTTCCTCCCTTTGAACCTAAAGCTCATGGGGATAAGTGGGTTCAATAGATGAATGGATAGATATGGTTTTCTATTAATATCATATTGCATGCTGCACTTGAAGTCTCTATTAAAAATGCTATTAAAACTAGCAAAGACATTAGTGTAAAACACTATTTTACAAATATGCAAATTCATAATGTTAGAGCTCAATTAGGTTAAGTGATTTGGTCAGGGTTACACAGTAAGGGAATTGAACACCTGCAATTGATTTTAAATTTTAATGTTTGAAAATATATCCAGTGGGACTTTCTAAGAGTTCACTTTTCTTTTCATTAGATTTGGTTTTGTAAGTGATCCGCCCTGTTTCCACCCAAAAGCAATCTCTTTATTTATTTGGCAATCCGTAACTAAGAGGTGCATTTATATCAAGGTAGAAAGTTTGGTATTGGGTTAGTAAAATAGTGGAAGGCAAAGAAGTCTGAATGCGTCATCTTACATACTAGAGCAGACCACACTGGGGACACGGAAACCAAACTTGCTGGTTGTGTTCATGCTGCTTTCCTTTGTACAGCTTCCAAAATGCGTGACTGGCTTTAGAGATCCAGCATGAACCATTTTCTTACTGGAGCAGAGTAAAGCAAACAGTTGTCTGAGGCTAAAAACTTCCTAGCTGTTAAAAAAAAAGTTTTTCAGTGTTTTTATAACCCATTCAAGAATAAACAGATTTCAGTAAATATTCTCCTGATACTGCTCAGAGTTTTCCAAAATACAAGGTTTAAGTCAGTCTTGTCTTAATAGACCTTTTTCTGTTTAGAAAGCTCTTTTATGTGTAAAAACAAACAATGTGGTTAGAATTAAATCCTCAAAAAATGACCCTACTGTGGAAGCAGTGTTCTAAAGCCAATAATATCAGATTCATTATTTGGGAACTTATTGTAAGTTGGCAGAAAGTTGTCATAACAGCTTTGGAACAGAGAAGAAGCAAGTCTGGTGAAAATCCGGCCTCCCAATGCGTGAAATGCACTCTCTACCCCAGGCTCTGCTTAAATCGCAGATGAGACCATAAATCAGTAAAACATTTTTATGTTATGTTGGCTCTCTTCTAAGACTTTCGATACTGACTTGAAAAGGAGCTTTTTGGCAAATAAATCTATACAACCATTTGGTGATTTTTAAAGCATTCTTCACAAAGATACTTTGCTTGATCAACATGTTTGGAACTGTTTCAAAATATTAACTCACCTTTGCTTTTCACTGGCCACCCACTACATGTAGGCTGGTGGTTTGAAAGGACAATAATTTTGAAATTTGAGCTTTTGCATTTACAGTTATTGTATTCTGAAGGCGATCAGACATCCTATACATTGAAGATAGGAATAAAGTGATTGCTTTGAATGCAGGGTAGAATTCTGGGCTTACATTCAATTTCTGTTACATTTGATATTTAAAATTGATTATCTTTAAACTAATTCAAAAATAATAAAGTGCATTACTCTCTTTATAGCTCTGAATGTAGAGTTTGGCCCTAGACTTCCAGTCAGTGCATTTTTTGTGTCATTTCTCTTATTTTTACAGAGAAAGATGGAAGATGAGAGAACAATAGTTACACTGAACAGAATTCCAAGAACAAAATACACTCAGTCTGGTGGGCAGCCACTATTGTTTGCAAAAAGGACAGCCCTGCTAAAGTTAACTAACACAGAAAATATTTAAATAGAACAAACAAAAGTTAGCAATAGTTGGCAATGAATGTCAAGACATTATTTTTCAATAAAATGACTAACAAACATACTTGCGATAAGAACAAACTAAAGTAGCGAGTCTTCAGCCTGAACTCAAAGTAATTACTGCAACTAACGGGATATCCCATATATTAGCAAGTTAATTCTATGGTTTGGCAACCCTGTAGATTTGGTATCTTCCTCTTATAGAAATTTTGTAAATCCTTTCAGGCAAACAGACATCTTGTGATTCTAATGTTGCTCACAAGAATGAACATATTAATAAGTTCAGAAATATTAAAATTCCTTTATGTTACATGCAAATTTTGAAATCAGTCTTAAATTTAACAGGAGGCCAATATAGGAACATGGATTGCTGTACATGACAGATTAACTATAAATACAAATAGAATGATTTGAACAGCTTGTTCTTTCCTAAAGTAATTTAATACTCAATTATGCTTGAGATAAAAGCATGAGTTAAACTTACTGTATTCTGGACAGTGTGAAGTCCTAAAGTTTCCCAAATTTCTTAAATTGAAAAAGCAGAAATTTGTGTGCTAACAGGATAATTTGCCATCACAGGTGACAGTAGTAGGCTGCATACTAATTCTGAAAAAAATAATATTCAGGCCCTCTGAATTAGAAAGTGACAGGGCCGTGTTATGGCCTGCAGAATTGTCACCAACAAACAGAATTTATGTTTTAATGGTCAGTAGTTATCAGTTATCCAAGGTTAGCTGTAACAAAGTTTCCAAATTAATCTGCAGCTGCATCCTCCATCCATCCATCCATCCATCCATCCATCCATCCATCCATCCATCCATCCATCCACTGTCTCCCGCTTATCCGAGGTCGGGTCGCGGGGGCAGCAGCTTGAGCAGAGATGCCCAGACTTCCCTCTCCCCGGCCACTTCTTCTAGCTCTTCTGGGAGAATCCCAAGGCGTTCCCAGGCCAGTCGAGAGACATAGTCCCTCCAACGTGTCCTGGGTCTTCCCCGGGGCCTCCTCCCGGTTAGACGTGCCTGGAACACCTCACCAGGGAGGCGTCCAGGAGGCATCCTGATCAGATGCCCGAGCCACCTCATCTGACTCCTCTCGATGCGGAGGAGCAGCGGCTCTACTCTGAGCCCCTCCCGGATGACTGAGTTTCTCACCCTATCTTTAAGGGAAAGCCCAGACACCCGGCGGAGGAAACTCATTTCAGCCGCTTGTATTCGCGATCTTGTTCTTTCGGTCACTAGCCATAGCTCATGACCATAGGTGAGGGTAGGAACATAGATCGACTGGTAAATTGAGAGCTTCGCCTTGCGGCTCAGCTCCTTTTTCACCACGACAGACCGATGCAGAGCCTGCATTACTGCGGATGCCGCACCGATCCGCCTGTCGATCTCACGCTCCATTCTTCCCTCACTCGTGAACAAGACCCCGAGATACTTGAACTCCTCCACTTGGGGCAGGATCTCGCTCCCAACCCTGAGAGGGCACTCCGCCCTTTTCCGGCTGAGGACCATGGTCTCGGATTTGGAGGTGCTGATTCTCATCCCAGCCGCTTCACACTCGGCTGTGAACCGATCCAGAGAGAGCTGAAGATCACGGCCTGATGAAGCAAACAGGACAACATCATCTGCAAAAAGCAGTGACCCAATCCTGAGCCCACCAAACCGGACCCCCTCAACGCCCTGGCTGCGCCTAGAAATTCTGTACATAAAAGTTATGAACAGAATCGGTGACAAAGGGCAGCCCTGGCGGAGTCCAACTCTCACTGGAAACGGGTTCGACTTACTGCCGGCAATGCGGACCAAGCTCTGGCACCGATCGTACAGGGACCGAACAGCCCTTATCAGGGGGGCCGGTACCCCATACTCTCGGAGTACCCCCCACAGGATTCCCCGAGGGACACGGTCGAATGCCTTTTCCAAGTCCACAAAACACATGTAGACTGGTTGGGCAAACTCCCATGCACCCTCCAGGACCATGCTAAGGGTGTAGAGCTCGTCCACTGTTCCGCGACCAGGACGAAAACCACACTGTTCCTCCTGAATCCGAGGCTCGACTATCCGACGGACCCTCCTCTCCAGGACCCCTGAATAGACTTTTCCAGGGAGGCTGAGGAGTGTGATCCCTCTGTAGTTGGAACACACCCTCTGATCCCCCTTCTTAAAGAGGGGGACCACCACCCCGGTCTGCCAATCCAGAGGCACTGTCCCTGATGTCCATGCGATGTTGCAGAGGCGTGTCAACCAAGACAGTCCTACAACATCCAGAGCCTTGAGGAACTCCGGGCGTATCTCATCCACCCCCGGGGCCCTGCCACCAAGGAGTTTTTTTGACCACCTCGGTGAGCTCAGTCCCAGAGATGGGGGAGCCCACCTCTGAGTCCCCAGGCTCTGCTTCCTCATTGGAAGGCATGTTAGTGGGATTGAGGAGGTCTTCGAAGTACTCCCCCCACCGACCCACAACGTCCCGAGTCGAGGTCAGCAGCGCATCATCCCCACCATATACAGTGTTGACACTGCACTGCTTCCCCTTCCTGAGACGCCGGATGGTGGACCAGAATCTCCTCGAAGCCGTCCGAAAGTCGTTCTCCATGGCCTCCCCAAACTCCTCCCACGCCCGAGTTTTTGCCTCAGCAACCACCAAAGCCGCATTCCGCTTGGCCTGCCGGTACCTATCAGCTGCCTCCAGGGTCCCACAGGACAAAAGGGTCCTGTAGGACTCCTTCTTCAGCTTGACGGCATCCTTCACCGCCGGTGTCCACCAACGGGTTCGGGGATTGCCGCCACGACAGGCACCGACCACCTTACGGCCACAGCTCCGGTCAGCTGCCTCAACAATAGAGGCACGGAACATGGCCCATTCGGACTCAATGTCCCCCACCTCCCTCGGGATGTGGTCGAAGTTCTGCCGGAGGTGGGAGTTGAAGCTACTTCTGACAGGGGGCTCTGCCAGACGTTCCCAGCAGACCCTCACAACACGTTTGGGCCTACCACGCCTGACCGGCATCCTCCCCCACCATCGAAGCCAACTCACCACCAGGTGGTGATCAGTTGACAGCTCCGCCCCTCTCTTCACCCGAGTGTCCAAGACATGTGGCCGCAAGTCCGACGACACGACCACAAAGTCGATCATCGAACTGAGGCCTAGGGTGTCCTGGTGCCAAGTGCACATATGAACACCCCTATGCTTGAACATGGTGTTCGTTATGGACAATCCGTGACGAGCACAGAAGTCCAATAACAAAACACCGCTCGGGTTCAGATCGGGGGGGCCATTCCTCCCAATCACGCCCTTCCAGGTCTCACTGTCATTGCCCACGTGAGCATTGAAGTCTCCCAGCAGAACGAGGGAGTCCCCAGAAGGTATGCCCTCTAGCACCCCCTCCAGGGACTCCAAAAAGGGTGGGTACTCTGAACTGCTGTTCGGTGCATACGCACAAACAACAGTTAGGACCCGTCCCCCCACCCGAAGGCGAAGGGAGGCTACCCTCTCGTCCACCGGGGTAAACCCCAATGTACAGGCTCCAAGTTGAGGTGTAATAAGTATACCCACACCCGCTCGGTGCCTCTCACTGGGGGCAACTCCAGAGTGGTACAGAGTCCAGCCCCTCTCAAGGAGATTGGTTCCAGAGTCCAAGCTGTGCATCGAGGTGAGTCCGACTATATCTAGCCGGAACCTCTCAACTTTGCGCACTAGCTCAGGCTCCTTCCCCTTCAGAGAGGTGACATTCCACGTCCCAAGAGCCAGCTTCTGTAGCCGAGGATCGGACCGCCAAGGTCCCCGCCTTCGGCCACCACCCAACTCACACTGCACCCGACCTCCTTGGCCCCTCCCATAGGTGGTGAGCCCATGGGAAGGGGGACCCACGTTGCCTCTTCGGGCTGTGCCCGGCCGAGCCCCATGGGTGCAGGCCCGGCCACCAGGCGCTCGCCATTGAGCCCCACCTCCAGGCCTGGCTCCAGAGTGGGGCCCCAGTGACCCGCATCCGGGCAAGGGAAAACGCCGTCCAAAATTGTTTTCCATCATAGGAGGTTGCATAGCTGAATCCTAAGTCATGGAATAATTATTATGGTGCTTTCTGGAGATTATCAGTGTGTTTATGTTCAATTACAGTAAAAAAAAACAAGCAAAACACACAGCTAAAAGTCCCCAAGAATGACTAATAACAAAACATTGGACTATTATGAAGTGTCCTTCTGTGAGACTTGGTTTGAATCCTATCGAACATCTATGAAAAGAACTGAAACATGCAGTCTGGCAAAGGCCCCCTTCAAACCTGACATGGCTGGAGCAGTTTGCTCAGGAAGAGTGGGCCAAACTACCTGTTAAGAGGTGCAGAAGTCTCATTGAGATCTACAGTAATCGCTGTTTGCAGTGACTGCTTCTAAAGGTTGTGTAACAACATATTACTTTAAAGGTCCAATCATTTTTGTAAATGTCATTTTCATTTGTGTTATTATTTGAAATATTCTCTTGAATCAAATCTCTAAAGCAAAGTCTGATTTTTGTTACATGCAGAATAAACAATAATGGGTGTCATTTTTGTCAGTTTCAAGTTATTTCAGAAACAGTTGTGGATTTGTGTTTTACTTAGAGGAGTATCAACAAATTTGTCCATGTCTGCACAAATTTGTTCACAACCAGGGATTTCTCAACATGGTAGTAAGAATGAGCTAGCAGCACTGAAGTAGAGGTAGCCCCTGCAGCCTCTGTGAGGTGAGGGGCTCCTCTAGACCCAAAGGGACCCCCCATCAACGAGGCACAAAAATATATATTTAATTTTTGAAAACAGAAATACATATATTTTGTACATTTTTAGGTTAAACAAAACAGTGTAAAAATTGGTGTGTTGTTACAGGCGATTGAAGGGTGAGTGTGATGATCTTTGAAATCTGCATATGTCAGTTAGTAGACAATGAAGAATTGCATCATGATCAGAAAAAAAATATCTAAGCCCTGCTCGAAGCAAGCAACTGACACAACAAGCCATTGGCAAACTGTAACACAGATAGATAGATTTTTCTGCATAGTCCCCCTAATTTCAGGGGCTCAAAAGTTTATGAAGAATTGACTGAGAAGCTGTTCCATAGTCAGATGGGAGCAGTTCCCTTATTATTTCATTAACTACAGCATTTAGCAAGTAAAAGATCTAGAATTGATTCCATATGTGGAATTTACATTTGGAAGCTGTTGCTGTGAACTTTCAATATGAGGTCCAAAGAGCTGTCTGTGCAAGTAAAAACAGTCCATCATTAGGCTGAGAAAACAAAACAAACCCATCAGAGAGATAACAGAAACACAAGGAGTAGTCAAATCAACCATTTGGTACATTCTTAACAAGAACGAATGCACTGGTGAGCTCAGCAACTGAAGAATAACTGGACAATCATGGAAGACAACTGTGCTGGATGATAGCAGAATTCATTCCTTTCTGAAGTATATCCCCTTCACAACATTTAACCAAACCAAGAACACTCTCTGGGAGGTAGACCTATCATTGCCAAAGTCTTGAATCAAGTGATAACTTCATTAAAGATTAAACAAAGTGCAAACCACTGGTAAACCTCAAGCATAGGAAGTACAGATTAGACTTTGCCAGAAAACATTTTTTAAAAGCCTGTCCAGTTCTGGGTCAATTTCCCTTGGACAAAGGAAACTAAGATCAATATGTACCAGAATTACGGAAAGAGAAGTATATGGAGAAGAAAAGGGATGGCTTGTGATCTAATACATACCACATCATGTGTGAAAAATGGTGGAGGCAGTGTTATAGCATGGGCATGCCTGACTGCCAATGGAAGGGCTCACTCTTGTTTATTAATGACAAGGGGGCTTCGCTCGCCTACCCCCGGCGTTTTGAACCCATGCCCGCTGGGCAGCCGTAGTTTCAGACGCGCATTGTAGGAGCTTGCGTTGTTTTGAACCCGTGCTTGCCCTGCTTGTGCGGTTTGAGACGCACGTTGTAGGCGTATATCCGTCAGTCGAGCTCGTTCGGTTTGAACCCGTGCCTGCTTTGCCTCTGCAGTTTCAGACGGTGGGTCGCGTTCGGCGTTTTGTACGATCCCAAGCAGCACATTATTCCTAACTTCACTCCGCAGTAGTGCCACACACAATATGGCGGTGACGCCTGCGCCTTCACTACGCAGTGGTGCCACTCACAATATGGCGGCAACGCTTGCGCCTTCCGTATTATGTCGGGTTTTACCATGCTGTGTAGGCGCCTTTGCCTTTCGTACTTTCCCGCGCCTTCCGACGCGCGATGTAGGCGCCTGCACCTTCCGGGTCTGTGTGGTGTGGATGTTTAACTGTCGTTTTTTCTGCTTTTATATTCTGTATCTCGCTGTGCATATGTTTCGTGCCTAGGTTTTTTTGAAGCTGTTGCATTCCAGTTTTCATCATCTGTAACCTGCTCTCCATGTGTTTGGCCCTGTTCTTTAACCTCTTTATGACGTTTTACTTTGTTTCCTACTCTGTATTTTATTTCTGACCTCCTGCTTGCAGCATGTCAGACGGTTCGTGGTCTCTCCCGTTTCGCTCTGGGGCGGGGGGGCTTTGTGTGGCGCCTGCGCACGTTCGTAATCTCTCCCGTTTCACTCTGGGGAGGGGGGCTTTGTGTGGCGCCTGCGCACTATGTCTCTTGCGTCCATGGGCAGGTCCCTGCGTCCATATCCGGTTTACCATTCTCGGTTAGTAATATGGATATGACTGCTGGCAGAAGTAGCAGGATGCATTCCAAAGTGTACAGGGCTATACTATATGCTGAGATTTGGCCAAATGCTACAAAACTGATAGGACAACACTTCAAAGTACAGATGGTCATTGAGCCAAAACATCCTGTAAAAGCAAATCAAGTGGTTTTCAGTAGTAGTGGAATATTCCTCAAAGCCCAAGTCTATCAACTGACTTCAACCCAATTGGACATGCATTTCATTTGCTGAAGACAAAACTGAAGGC
>NC_041396.2:168084587-168107087 GCF_900747795.2 Erpetoichthys calabaricus | reverse complement strand
CATAAAGCGACTCTTTAATTCCACCCGGGGGGGTAAACGTTAACATTTAACATTATACATAGTTATTGTCTGTTTTTCACCTGCATTATTATCATTCTTTAATTTAATATTATTTATTGTATCAGTATGCTGCTGCTGAAGAATGTGAATTTCCCATTGGGATTAATAAAGTATCTATCTATCTATCTATCTATCTATCTATCTATCTATCTATCTATCTATCTATCTATCTATCTATCTATCTATCTATCTATCTATCTATCTATCTATCTATCTATCTATCTATCTATCTAAAGTGCTTAAACCAAAGAAGAGCAATTTTAACTTAGTCCACTATTTCAATCACCTTTTGAGTAAAGCATCTGTTGCTAAACATTTATTACAACTGAGAACAAATTTAGTTCTTTAGTACTGCAGACTATGAGCAGCAGCAAAGTTTTCTGCCGATGGGCTAAAGATGGAGAACAAGTTTAGTCTGCAGCAGTATACTAATGATGGATTGAATTCCTGTTAGCACTACTTTCAGTTTCTTTCACTTGACCCCCAATTTCATTAGGTAGTTAGGTCTGATCTAAACATGGATCTATGTGTTATATATATGAAACATAAACTGAGCATTATGCTTATGAATTATACACTATATAAACCAAAAATGATAACATTGCTAGTATTAGACACTGAGGGACACATTATTTATTAGAACTTAATTACAGAGGACTCTAATCACATTTAAGTACATATTAAATATTTTGATAAACATAATTTGAACCATACAAGCACAGCATCTGATAGGATATCGTCATGTCCAATTTGTGCAATAGCATAATATTCTGAAAATCACCTAATCCAATACAGTGCCATTGAGTACTAAACCTATCCAAGCAGCATTGAGTTTAAGAAGGGAACTAGCCCTGGAGAGTACATTGGTTCATCACAGTCTAGTAAATTAATTCAGTTTAGTCTATTAATTAGTTCTAATTACAGTACTATAGTTTAGAATTGTATTTAGTTTGTGAACATTTATTCTGTATGTTCTTCATGCTTTTAACATGCTTGTTGCTGGTATTTTTGTTGCTTTCATCAGAGTAAAAGAGATATAGCTAGCCTTATATCTGACAACTTTCATGCTACCCTATTCACTGTCCACTTACCTCCAAAGATTCAAGTGACTGTTTAAGACCACTATTCTCCAGTGCCTCACATTTTGTTATTTTGTCTTTCTTGATTAAAAATAAAATCATACATGTCTGTGCTTAGATGAATGCATCCTGCAGCTCTTGACATAAGGTAGATGAACTAAGTTGCCTCTTGTTTAGCAAGCTTTTCTGAATTCAGAGGGATGGAAAAACAATTTGAAAGAACTTGAATTATACACATCAATGCAAAAGAACGTAGTCTGGTGCAAACTATGAGGTTACTCAATAATAACAACAATCTGAAATCTGAAAATATAAACTAAGCAAAAGAGACTTATGTTTTCAGACAGCCTGGCCCTGTTGTGTGAATAGATGACCACAAAATATTTTCTTAAAGACTTGAGCAATTCATTTAATTTTTTAAATAAAATCTGTTAACATTTAGAAATAATAAAACTAAATCAAAACTCAAGGAAAAAGTTGCTTTAAGTATGTTAAGTAAGTTCTTGGCACTTTAAAAGAAAACATAGCTATGGCTATGTACACTTTGGAAAAAAAAACTTGCTTTTTAACTCATAAGACATTTGTCTAAGATGAGATGTGGTGTCGAAAATGTTTGGATCAGTCAACTGATTTTGCTAGTTTTTTTTTTAAATCCATTGATGTGAAAGAGATTAGTTCCATAGAGAAAGCAATGAAAAAGCCAAAAAATTAAACAGAATATCCATTAGAAATCAATTGCAGGAAATGTATTTTGGTTTTCATGCCAAAGTAGTGGAAGGGGTTGAGCACAAAAGAGCTTCTGTTCAGATGTTTTTTAGATTTTGTAAGAAGCTACTTATTTCTGAACCAGATAAAGGAAGTAAATATCCACAGTCTCTCCTGGGGGGTGGGGAGGTGTTATGGTAATAATATTCCATTCTGCTAGGAAGTGCTCCTGCTGCCTCCATAAAGGTCAAGACTAATAATTTTTGATGTCAATCCTAATGTTAAAAAAAAGAAAAAGACAATTTAAAAAGATTTGCCCTTTCCCATTGACACTTGGATTCTACCTCATACATCAATCGTTTTCACTAACCAGCCTAAGGGACCTGTACCACCTATAAATGGAGTATATCAACCAAGACACCTGTTCAGTATTCATCCATCCATCCATTTTCCAACCCGCTGAATCCGAACACAGGGTCACGGGGGTCTGCTGGAGCCAATCCCAGCCAACACAGGGCACAAGGCAGGAATCAATCCCGGGCAGGGTGCCAACCCACCGCAGTCAGTATTCATTGTTTTCAGTATTTTTGCCCTGGTTGCTAACCACAAATATACTACTGCAAACCACTGGAGAAAACAGCCACATAAACATAGCTGATTCAAACAGCTCCTTTTAAGTCTGCCTCTCAAGAGGAGGGGGCATGCACTGGGTTTAAGTGTTACTTAAGATGATCCTTTCATCAATAACACCAGTTGAAGTCTACACAGCACCATCTTTCCTAAGAACTGCCAACATGATATTCTGCCTAAATTTACTAAATGGTTAGCAATACGTCTTTGAATGTGTCCAAATGTCAGTCTTCATGGCCCATAATTATTCTCCTTGAGAAATATAGGCTTTTGGATCCCTTCAAGTCTGGTTTTTGAAACCATCATTTCACAGAAACAGCTCTCCTTAATGTGAGTGTTCTGTGTTAGTACTGCTTGATCTTAGTTTGGCCTTTGACATGATTGAACATAAGACTCTCCTAGTAAGGTTAAAACAATCTCTGGGTATTACTGGTTCAACCTTGGCTTGGTTGTCCTCATATTTATCTGATAGGAGTTTCTCCATTTACGTGGGCAAGTCTGCTTGTCTTCTGATTCTTTGACTTGTGTGGTGCCCCAACGATCTATCATCGGACATATCTTGTTTTCATTATACATGCTTCCTGTAGCTCAAATTATCAGTTCTTTTAATGGTATCTCCAACCATTTTTATGGAGACTATATTCAGCTTTATTGTTCTTTTAAGCCAAAAGAACTACACAACTTGTCTTCTTTGGTTGAATGTCTGAAAGAGGTCAATAATTGACTGCTAGCCAACTACTTAAAGTTAACTGCTCAGAAAACTGAGGTTTTAACCTTTGCCTCTCCTGATCTGCACCCAGCAGTTACTCAAAATCTTTTTACAATCTCCACCTCTTCTCATGCATCCCTACATAATTTAGGATTAATATTTGATCACAATGACTGGACTCCTTCGGTACTGTGTCTCTTCAGAGAATCCTTGTATAATGCTGGTTTGACTTTGTTTTCGAGCAAGTAGTTGCTCACGGAGTCCCAAATGAGGCACATTACCTGCATTGTGAGGGAGCGTCAGTTATGGCATTATGCCCATGTGGTGTGATTCTCCAAGGGTGATCCAGCACATAAGATGTTCATTGTTAAGGACCCAAGCGGCTGGAACAGGCCAAGGGGATGTTTATGTAACAGCTGGCTGCAGCAGATAGATGGTCATTTCTGGAGTGGGGAGTAGATTTGGACCATGTCTTTGCCTGGGGGGGGGGGGGTTGCCAACTAGGATCCAAACTGTCTCCTCATGTGGTGGGTGTGGCAACACACTGTACCAGTGCATTCTCCCCAACCTGACCTAACCTTGATCGATCTCTGAGTTTTGATTGACATGTCAGGTGTCTCAGTTGTTGTTGTTTCTTTCGTTTAAAATAGTTATCCAGGTTACGATCTGTTGTTACCATGGCTAAGATGGAAATGCTTATCCATGCTTTCATTTCGTCACGTCTGGATTATTGCAATCCTTCTTTGCCTGTCTAAGTAAAGCTGGTTTGTCTCGTCTTCAGACTGTCCAAAATGCAGCTGCCAGGCTTTTAACATTCTCACACAAATCAACCCACATCTCCCCAATTTTGCACTCTCTACATTGGATCCCATTGGAACTTAGGATCCAGTTCAAAATTTTGGTACTAACTTACAGAGCTCTGCATGGTCAAGCTCCCCAATATATCTCAAACCTCCTTCAGCACTACACTGCAGGCCATGCTCTAAGATCTGCTCAGTAACATTTCCTTTCGGATTCCTCGTACCAGCTTAAAGACAAATGGGGATTGCGCATTAAAGCCATTTTTTCCAAGGTTATGGAACAATCTTCCACTGATGTTGAGATCAGCAGAATCAATTGAACTGTTCAAGTGTCAACTTAAGATACATCTATTCAGAGAGGCATTTGGGTAGCGATGTCATCTGTGAGTGTTTTTTTTATTGTCATTGTTCTGTATTTTGTTTTAATATTTGATTTTATGCTATGGTTTATTGTTAAGTTTTTGTAACTTTTGTCTGTGATAGGCGTTTTATAAATATATTTTTACTTACTTACTTACTATTACAGCACCTTGCTTTTTGACCACCACAGAAGCGGTCACATTCTTGCCCTTCTAGAGACTGCTGTGCTACTTATCATGACTGTACATATTTGTACATAAATGACAAAAACAGTAGCTTTTTGGCATCAAATTTCTGAAGGAGCCACACAGATCTAGGAGAGAGACAGTGTCAGAAGAAAAGAGCCATCATGAGAAGCCATGCTGGGGAAATGTGTGTATGTGAATGTGAGTGAGAGAAAGAGGTGATTACTTAAAAGCAGAACTTACAAGACCTGCTTCCCTGTTTAAATACATTGGTCTAGCTATGTGGCTGTATTTGGGAAGAATTCTGGATTGAATTGGCCCACAGAGTTGGGGAAAAAGTGAATGCTGATGGTGTTACCCTTGACCACAAATAAGTGGTATGATGAGAAGCTGGCAGCATGAATGTGCAGGCAGGGGATGTGGAAAAAAATTATTAGAGCAGCATGGAAGGAGCTGTGGAACACTGGAGCAGTGGCAGCAACGGCAGCAGCATTGGATGTCAGGCAAGGAAGGAGACAGCTTCTAGTAAACTGCACATGAGGGAGCAAGAGAAAGACACTGCATTTAGCATTGTATCAGATTACCAGCACCAGTAATGAAAAATGTCAGGCAAATAATGCCTTTACAAGAAAAGATATTTCAACATGAACATCAAATAAACAACACCACAAGCAGAGACAACAATGAATATTCATTAATTTCCAGTTTGAGTTCCCTGAGCAAAGGATTAAAACACAGTTCAATGACAACTACTCCAAACTATCAAGATGTACAAGTTCATGCCCCCTTTAAACTGAGACACAAAAAATTAATCAATGGGTCACTTTAAAGTGATCTTTAAGTCCCAAGTGGAACTGAAAGGTTCAGGCTGCACATGCACACAGCTGAGCAAATGATAGAAAACCAGATAAATTTGAATTTGAGTTTACTATAAATGTTTTAACGATATGTTAAATTACTGAGACAAGTTTACTACTTTTTTTTTCTTCAAAGCAACACCATCTGTTACAATTGGGGTGGATTGCTGGAGTTAGTGCCTCACTTAACCCTTAATGCAGAAACACTACTGGACAAATACTGTCTGAGTGTCAAAGATAGGTCTGTAGTATGAACAAAGAAAGGGTCAAAACCACGATAAGAATAATGGGGTTCTGAAGGTAAGAGAATTTAATACGTTCTGGAATTGTCTTTAGCTGGCTTGAATTAAGGCCAAAGAAGTCAATTAAGTTCTGAGACCTGCCAGAAAATAACACTAGTGAATTAAATGGAAAGATGTACAAATTTTGCCCAAATCTGTTACATCGAGTAAATAAATAGTAATTGTGCTCTAATATTCACAGAAATATGTCAAGTTTAAGTTTGCTTCCTGCAGAGGTTGGGTTAACACCTAGAAATTCAACTAAACACATAAGCCAGGTGTGAAAAAAGTAGACTCCATGTAATCATTCTTTGCAGGAACAAGCTGAAGTAATAATTTTTGAATTAGTTTATCAATCTCTTAAATTGACAGCTGATAGGTACCGGCAGGCCAAGCGGAATCCGGCTTTGGTGGTTGCTGAGGCAAAAACTCGGGCGTGGGAGGAGTTTGGGGAGGCCATGGAGAACAACTTTCGGACGGCTTCGAGGAGATTCTGGTCCACCATCCGGCGTCTCAGGAAGGGGAAGCAGTGCAGTGTCAACACTGTATATGGTGGGGATGGTGCGCTGCTGACCTCGACTCGGGACGTTGTGGGTCGGTGGGGGGAGTACTTCGAAGACCTCCTCAATCCCATTAACATGCCTTCCAATGAGGAAGCAGAGCCTGGGGACTCAGAGGTGGGCTCCCCCATCTCTGGGACTGAGGTCACCGAGGTGGTCAAAAAACTCCTTGGTGGCAGGGCCCCGGGGGTGGATGAGATATGCCCGGAGTTCCTCAAGGCTCTGGATGTTGTAGGACTGTCTTGGCTGACACGCCTCTGCAACATCGCATGGACATCAGGGACAGTGCCTCTGGATTGGCAGACCGGGGTGGTGGTCCCCCTCTTTAAGAAGGGGGATCGGAGGGTGTGTTCCAACTACAGAGGGATCACACTCCTCAGCCTCCCTGGAAAAGTCTATTCAGGGGTCCTGGAGAGGAGGGTCCGTCGGATAGTCGAGCCTCGGATTCAGGAGGAACAGTGTGGTTTTCGTCCTGGTCGCGGAACAGTGGACCAGCTCTATACCCTTAGCAGGGTCCTGGAGGGTGCATGGGAGTTTGCCCAACCAGTCTACATGTGTTTTGGGGACTTGGAAAAGGCATTCGACCGTGTCCCTCGGGGAATCCTGTGGGGGGTACTCCGAGAGTATGGGGTACCGGCCCCCCTGATAAGGGCTGTTCGGTCCCTGTACGATCGGTGCCAGAGCCTGGTCCGCATTGCCGGCAGTAAGTCGAACCCGTTTCCAGTGAGAGTTGGACTCTGCCAGGGCTGCCCTTTGTCACCGATTCTGTTCATAACTTTTATGGACAGAATTTCTAGGCGCAGCCAGGGCGTTGAGGGCGTCCGGTTTGGTGGGCTCAGGATTGGGTCACTGCTTTTTGCAGATGATGTTGTCCTGTTTGCTTCATCAGGCCGTGATCTTCAGCTCTCTCTGGATCGGTTCGCAGCCGAGTGTGAAGCGGCTGGGATGAGAATCAGCACCTCCAAATCCGAGACCATGGTCCTCAGCCGGAAAAGGGTGGAGTGCCCTCTCAGGGTTGGTAGCGAGATCCTGCCCCAAGTGGAGGAGTTCAAGTATCTCGGGGTCTTGTTCACGAGTGAGGGAAGAATGGAGCCTGGGATCGACAGGCGGATCGATGCGGCATCCGCAGTAATGCGGGCTCTGCATCGGTCTGTCGTGGTGAAAAAGGAGCTGAGCCGCAAGGCGAAGCTCTCAATTTACCAGTCGATCTATGTTCCTACCCTCACCTATGGTCATGAGCTATGGGTAGTGACCGAAAGAACGAGATCGCGAATACAAGCGGCTGAAATGAGTTTCCTCCGCAGAGTGTCTGGGCTTTCCCTTAAAGATAGGGTGAGAAGCTCAGTCATCCAGGAGGGGCTCAGAGTAGAGCCGCTGCTCCTCCGCATCGAGAGGTGTCAGATGAGGTGGCTCGGGCATCTGATCAGGATGCCTCCTGGACGCCTCCCTGGTGAAGTATTCTGGGCACGTCCAACCGGGAGGAGGCCCCGGGGAAGACCCAGGACACGCTGGAGGGACTATGTCTCTCGACTGGCCTGGGAACGCCTTGGGATTCTCCCGGAAGAGCTAGAAGAAGTGGCTGGGGAGAGGGAAGTCTGGGCATCTCTGCTCAAGCTGCTGCCCCCGCGACCCGACCTCGGATAAGCGGGAGACAATGGATGGATGGATGGATCTCTTAAATTTTATTGGATAGGTGTTTGATCCACATTTTCATACAAAGCTGCTTCAGCTCATTTAAGTTATTCATTTAATTTATAAGCAACTCTCTTAAGACTCCACCTCTCAGGAATTAGAGGTTCTGTGTAAAACTATTTTTTCATGCAATTTTTATATTTCGTGCATTTTCACATTGATGAAATTTTATTGCCATTATTGAGATGTTTACAGAAAATTGATTTTGTTTATTGTTTTCTGACGGGGTCATTGCTATTGTATGTATTATAAGTTGGCTATATTGTTGCTAGTTAAGGCCCTCTGTTGCTATGTGACAACAGCAACTTGCATTGCATGACATCATTGGCCAATCAGTATTCAAGATGGCAGTATGTTAACTGCGATGTCCAGATTTGTGGTTATTTTCAAAAAACCTTGGTGTGAGTTTACTTGTCAATTAGATTAAGGAAACAGACTAAGAGTTTGGTTACAATTTTGAATTTATGTGCCTGTGTTTTGTTGACCCCTTGTTTGTTTTTGACTATATTTCGCTCTCATTTCCTCTAGTACTTACTCCCAGGGTTAATTGGGTTAGTCAACCCTGTTAAATGACATACTATCTGCCATCTAGAATTCGGAGGAAACATCCCACATTCTTTGTAGTATACCAAATAAGAAAAAGGCCATAATGCATTCTGGTAGTGACAACCAAATACCACTGGTATAGTCACAAGGGTAGCCGGTGTCAGTAGATTCTTGGTCAAGGTAAAACTCCTGTTCTGCATGGCATTGATTTCTTCCAACCTCAGTCTACAGAGAGAGAGAGAGAACATTCCAGGACTGTAGGATCCTAATTAAACTAAATGTAATAATTTGACAAATGATTTTTGTCAACTTTTTTAAGTAATTTGATGAAAAGAAACATTGTGAAACACCACAGCAGAGAAGCACTTCAGTGTCCAGTAATGGACATTTGCCAGCAAAAAATGTGTAAAATTTTCCTGGATTTTACCTATGGAAGCTCCTAAGTTTAAGTGCCATTTTCCCCCAAGTTTTTCAGTGCTTCTTAATATATTTTTGTTGCCACAGGAATTACAGGAAAATAAGAAATAGACAAGACATTTAGTTGTGGGAAGCAAGACATTTAGCTAACACTAATATACTGTACATACTAGGAAAGAATTACACCAAGCCAGGCTGGTAAATGTTTATTTTACAATTGTTATGTAATCCTTGTGTGGTTCTTGATGGAAGTTGTTTCTTCCTTGTCATCTTCCACTTTGTTATGAAGTTCCTTCTCTCATCTAATGAGAGAGTAAAATGCTGTAGCAGTTTTGGGAGTGTATATGAGGTGACATTGGGTTACAGAAGAAGTAATCTCGCTGAAGCTAGGCATCTAATATACTGTATATATATCTGGAGACAACTATAAATGAATCTTACTTAAAACCTGGTAGGAACAATTAGATGGCTCATCGAGTGTCACATTTCTAAACCAATCCAATGCCTTGTGAAAGTGGCACTCAAAGTTAGGGCAGTGATTTTGAACTCCAAAGATCAGAGGTGGTCTCATTATCCTGGTTCAACAGAGCGCAAGGTTCTGTTTACGATAAACAGTCTACAGCCGAAAAGTCTCCTAAAAAACCTGTTAGATATATAAATGTGTGTTGTGCGTGCAGAGAGCACATTACACATTTTAAAAGTAAATATAACCTGCTCTAAAAGTAAACATAACTTGATGCAAGGGAAAAACTTTCCTGTAGTACCAGATTACAAATTGGTATTTGATGGTATCAATGGCTGAATGGTAAACATGAACGATATGTTGTTGCAGTGTCCACCCTCTGTTGTTCACCATTACGACAATAGTGTAGGAGTGAATGTAAGCTTAAAAGAATTGGCCACTATACTCATAAAAATACACATTTGAAATAAATGGTGTCACACTCCGTCAAAAGGATTGCTGATAACGAAGAGCCACAGGAGATGCAGATTTTAGTATTCAAAACACCCAAATCAACAAATCTGCCAAATAACATCAGTAGATGCACGAATGAGGCTTCACAACATCCACCTCCTAACTGTACATCTAAACAAATCACTAAAGAAATTTAACAAGACTAATTGGTAATGCAAACATGCCATAACAATATAGGCACAGTGTTTTAACAAGTTGTATATCTATAGGCCACAATACATATCTAAACTCAATTTGATGCTGTTATGTCATCTAGTGATGCAATACTTAAAATGATGGAAAGATATCGTAGCAGACAGAGGGACTTGCCAAACATGTGGAGCTCAGTAGCTTCAGTGGTCTAAGTGTGTGTGTGTGTGCCTGTTTGTCTCCACTGTCAGAGCAATCATTACACCATGCAAATTAATTATTAAGCTTCAGTTACCTTGTACTATTGAGTCCCTGAATGGATAACAGATATTGTAGTAGTATCTTTTGTTCTCTCTCTGAAATGCAGGAAGGGGTTTAAAATGCATAGACTGGAGAAATTAGGGCCGGGTGTTTTAGGAAGAAGCCTTTTGGGTGTAGCCTTTGCAGTGCAGGATTTCACTACTGTTCACTACACACCTTTTAATGGGTTGTCCCCCGTCATGTATTCTCATTTGAGAATCACATCTGGCCCCACAAGACTACAAAAGAAGGGTCCAGGATGACCTGCATGGATGTCAATTTAGTCACAATGTGTCCACAGAAAGAAATGTACAATAAAGCAAAATCTGAGCATTTGCTTACATAATATTTTTTCATATGAAGTATTATTGTAAAAGTTATTAAATCTCAAATATTCTGCCATACAGAAAGAACACAGTTTCATTTTCATGTTAATGATATAGAAATTTACTAAGTAAGCATTATAAAATACCGATGTTTATGTTCCAAATACCATGTTCTAAACAGTGTCGAACGAATCGTAAAAAAAGTAGGACTGGGCAGCACTGTTGTTCATTGGTGATCACTGCTGTTTCACAGGTGTACATGTGAAATATCAATGTTGAAATTGTGTTTGCATGGAGTTTTTTTTCCAGGTACTTGGATGTCCTGACACATTGCAAAGATCAAAGTCAAAGTGAACTTTATTGTCATCTCAACCATATACAAGTATACAGATAGACAAAATTGCGAAGCTCAGGGTCCACAGTGTAACAACATGAAGTGCAAATAATAAATTAAAAATAGATTTAAAATTTAAATTTAAAATTAAAACACAAACAAGCGAAGACATTGTGCAAAGACAAGACAAAGAAATAGCAGCAATATTGATGTGTAGTTAGCAATATGAACATTAATGCAATGTATTTGCAATCTAGATACATAAATATAGTCAACAGATATGTAATATAATAAATAAATAATAAATAATAGATATAGATAATACAGAAATTATCAGTGTATGATAATAGTTGTTTAAGACATGTGTATTTCATTTACATTTCGGTAAACTGTCAACTCTACGCCTGTCCAACATAAATGTTTATGAGCGAGTTCACTATTGTCATCTTTGATAGACTCATCCAGTGTTGTTTCCTTCTGTCTAATGAAACTAAGGTAGATTCTGTCTGCCTGCAACCCTATTGTAGAATAACTAAGTTTGGCGATTGAATAAATGAATTTGGATTCTTTAAAGATTTAACAGTAAAAATAAGAACAAAATAAAAAAAAAATGGTGGTATTACTGTATTTTTTTTCATTTTTAGTTGTGTGTAGCCTGTCCTGTCTAAAACTTTTATTTTCCAGTAGTGTGAAAAGCTTGCCAGACCACAGGTTGTGTTGATGATTAGAGGCCAGACAAGGATGTACAGAACTCAATGACACTTGAAGAAAAAAATGCAAAGTTTTATCATTGCATTAAATGGAGTTAATTTTGCAGTTGTTTAATTTATTTTTTCAGGAAAATGTAAAAGCTCTGCATTTAAGATCTTAAGAGCATTAACAGCAAAGTGCATTACATATGAATAATTATTTTTGCTTATTAGAACTTATATTGAACTTTATAATTTATATCACTGTCTAGTTATTACAGCTGCCTATGTTTATAATCCCTTGTGGAAAATTGATAAAGTTGCAGATCAGTCATTCTAAAAAATCTTATTAACTCAACTTGTGTTCTAAATCCAACTTCTACATAAGCTTTTTGAAAGCTCAGATACAGACAAATACATACAGTAAATACATTTATTCAGTTGGTAGGTACACTGTTTTGTGTTATTTCAGAATTAAAAATAGTATTCATTTTATTATTACTGCCAGGAGCTTTAAGAATTTTTTAATAAATAAAGCAAGGCATAAATATATAGTTCTGCTTGATACCCTTATGAGCCTATCTATATATATAAAATCCCTATGTGCGTCCAGGTGTCCATGTGTGGGTGTCTTCTGATGAAGTGCGCATGCGCGGGGCACGGTGCGATGCGCGATATTACTGTCAGAGTAAGTTAGAAGCGTTTTATGGAAATACAAACCAGTATTACTGCGACAAGAAATTAAAGGTACACAATACAGTGACGCATATTACAGCCACATACAAGCCAGTATTACTGTCAGAGGAGATTAAAGGCATATTACCGACGTGCACGCCTGTATTACCGCCAGAGAAAATTAAAGGTATATTACGGACGTACAAGCCAGCGGACATACAAGAGGGTATCTTTCAATAAGGGCGCGCACAGGCATCCTTCAATAAGGGCGCAAACAAAAAGGCGAGCCTCAAAAGGGCGACCTCAATTGGGCGCAGCGAATAAAGGCGCGCGTAAATAAAGATCTGCACCTTTGTTACTCTTCACATATTCCAGAGCCATTTGAACTAAATTATCTACGAACGCCTTTATTTGCCGCGCTCAATTGAGGTCGCCTTTTTGAAGCTCACCTTTTTTTGCGCGCCCTTATTGAATAGAGCCGTACAAGACAGTATTACTGTCACAGAAAATTAAAGACACACAATACACAGCGGCAGCCCACGAAGAATGGTCAGCTCAGCAAGTAAACATCAACAAAAGAAAGGCTGAAAGAAAGAAAAATACGACCAACAAAAAGAATGAGGTCAAAGTCCCTTGCCATTTAATATAGACTGTTCCTACTAATGTTTATGCACTACTGTTCTAGCGCCCGTTATTGTAACGGGCTAAATGACTAGTTGTTAATACTGTATTTGTACAGAAATAAAAGCAAATCCTCACAGTAAATAGGAATGAACTCATATGCAATATTACCTGGCTTTCCACTAACTTGAATAAATGATGTGTCTTTACTGAAATGTTTTACATTTTTCAAGAAGCAAACTTAATGAAAGCTTAAGTAAAAGTAAGAATGGATATTGCACAAGATTCACTACTGCTAAAATTTTTAAAAATACCACTTAGAGCAGGTAAGATTTGGATCAAAGGACTTGTCAAGTTTTAAATTAGAATGCATAATGAAAAATGAAAAAATATGCTTTCTAAAGCATATCTATTAATTATTACCTAATGAAAGGCTATGTATAAGGTAATAATGTCACTTGACTAGATTAAATGAAAACTCTACACTAGGAAAGAATGCATTCAGTTATAGATGAGTGTAACATTTTGTATCATGTGAGAGGGTGTCTGTCTGTCTCTTACAGAAAACTTCAAAATAAAAACCAACAACAACAAAAAATGAAATGACAACTATAAAGGTCCTGCACATGCCAGTTTTAGAATGAAAGGACCTCTAGGTGATGTTATGTTCTCTACTAACTTTGTACTAAGTGAGACCCGAAAGCCTGCAAAAGGAGATTATGCTCAGGAAGATGAAAGAGGTCACACACATAAAGATACACCCCATGACATCTCCAGGAGGCACAGACAGGACAACATCTTCTCATCACATGATCCAGGATGACTGGTGAGTTCTGGTTTGATGATTTTCTATATTTCTATTTGCCGGCCATAACACAGAATTATTATTAAGTCAAATATGCAGACTTATTGTGTCTCTTTTACAGAGACTTAATATGCAAAGTGTACATAGTGAAAGGATTTACGCGCTACACAGCCGCTTCCATGATTTCCCTAGATTTGAGGGCAAAGACTGTTACAAAGAACTCTAACCATGCTTCTAAGCTTTCTTTGACTGCAGTTCTTGTGATCCTTGGCAATAAACTGCCGGAAATTAGAAGTTATTATTTATTTTGGGACAACCAGAGCTAAAAAGAAACTTTAGACTGACCAGAGATGAAACTTTCTTATTTTTTCTTAGCCTGAACTGGCTAATGAACAGGAATTCCTCTGGCTCCTCAATATTTGTTGTCCTCTGCCTGTCTTATAATTTGACTGTTTTTTAATTATTATAGTATAATTGATAAAATAGGAATAAAGTGTTGCTAGTCATTACTTAAATGTGATATGTTATACTTTTACACATTTTTAATTATATGCTGAAATAAAACATCGACTTTTTTTTTTATTTGTTTCACTTATCCGGGGAAGGGTTGTGGTGACAATATGGTGAACTGAGTCAATCAGCCCCTCCTTGGGAATTTCCAGACACTCCCAGTATCATGTCTTTAGTTTCAGAGCTGAGATGAACCTTTAAATATTTAGTTGGTAGTTATTAGTTCACCAGTAGATTTTGTTAACAGCTCTAGAAATACCAAGTGTAAGTACTATACATGAGATGGACAGCAGACAGCACTTTTTTTGATATATTTAATTGTTGTTTCTGCAATACTTAGAACTGCAACATATCAGTCATGTGCTTTGCATATTTTTGTATGTGATCTTATGCTGAGACATTTGAAAATGAAATTATAGATAATAAAAATCATAGATTTATTAACACAAATGTTTAAAAAGAAAAACAATAAATTAGATGGACATCTAAATCGTCATTCATTTTTTTAACTAAAACAACAGATAGGAAAACAACTTACTAAAGAAAGCTTTGACACAGGCCATTCACAATACATTTAGATGAATATACAATGTAACTCTTTGTCTATTGTTTTTTTTTGTAAGATCTAACCCTTCTTACTT
Organism: Erpetoichthys calabaricus; assembly: GCF_900747795.2. Classification (NCBI taxonomy): domain Eukaryota; kingdom Metazoa; phylum Chordata; class Cladistia; order Polypteriformes; family Polypteridae; genus Erpetoichthys; species Erpetoichthys calabaricus. Next base: position 168,092,200 of record NC_041396.2, on the reverse strand, counting down.
ATGCTTTGCTGGTAGTCAATTGTATAGGAGTTCAAAAGCAGCACTAGGGAATTATAAAATGAGAACAACTGGATTTATTTGTAACTGTAGGTCAAATCTCTAAAGAATGTCAGCAGCATTTAGAGACGTGCTAATTTATTACTTTTTATACTGTATCATTTTAAACTTGACCGCCTAAACACTTCAAGATGGTAATTTTCCTTAGACTATTGTAATCAGAAGGAAAATTTGTTCCATACATTGTTTTGTTCATTGTGACAGGCTAAGCATATAATGAAAATAAATTGACTTACCACTACATAATCTTTTAAAAGGAGGAAATAAGGATGTAAAAAAGTCCTGGAATCTAAAATATGGAATCTATCCAGGTAAAGGTAACTAGATAAAGTTATAATTAGGATTTAGATTAGTTTTATAGTATAAGCACAGAAATTGTATGCAGCATTCCATGCCAGAAAAAAAAAGCCTAAATAAGGTTCAACAGGCTCAAAACAGCACTGCTGGCAATAGACTGTTCCTTTATAAATGCAAACCCCTCCAGCTGATCCCTATAAACTGTGTAATCCACAGAAAAACAAATACTGTATAAGTTCAGGCATCAGCATTGATACACATACAACAACAAGAAGAACAATATATTTTTATACATCCCAAAATGACAAAAAAGAATGCCTCAATAGGTTTTAACACACCCTGTTTAATTGACAAAACCAGCTTTGACTCCCTAAAAAAACCTTGTATGAAAAATGGAGGAAATCTTGGGAAGGGCAATTTAAAGAGAGACCCCATTCTAGGTAAGTTGGTCATGCAATGGGTGTCAAAAACCTAGAACAGAATAAAGCTAGATGACTGATCTATCATTGCCACCTCAGAAATACAATACAATATTACAATATAATCTATTCTTGAACAACACTCCTCAACAGCAGAGCACCACGACAACCCTCAAGGCAAAAATCAAGAATAAAATATGACTAAATAGAGAAATAGCACATATAAAGACAAAGATTTATTAAAATATATAAAAAGCAAAATAGACTAACATAAATGGAAATCAACAATATGTGTCCATTAGTTGCAGAGTTATGGCCAGTTGACAGTGGAGGAGATAATATTGTAAGAGGGAGAATCAAAGACAAATTCAGACATAGTCAGAGTCCTGGAGATCTCAGCCAACTGGCCATCTTCCCTCTATTGGCCATTCTACTGCAGAGTCAGTGCTGGGCCATCCAATCTGATGAAAGGACCCTTCTATCCAAGGATTCCAATGCTCATTTATCTGAAATGACTTTTCCACAGACTGCAGAACAACTTGGCACCAAGTACCACATCAAGATACAGAATAGAGGAGGGTTAGTAATGATTTATAAATACTGTAACATTTTTGCACAGATGACTAGCACATATAGATGCAGTATGTACAAATAAAGAAAATATTAAACCATTACTGCTGAGTGTGCATCAGAAAGGACATTACACTTCCACTTCTGAGCATATACTTTATTTTCTTAATTTAACACATCTTACTAAAGACTAAAGAGCAACATAGATCAATACCTGTCTTTTTACATGAAATACCAAATGTACTTTAACAACAATTCACATTATAGTACATCAAATCAAATATTTTATTTTACCTCCACAAAATGCCTCTTGTGCGTCAATTATACAGGATGGCACTAGAACTGACCATCTGGCATAATATTGTATATCAATAGTGCGTCCTTGCAACAAAGAAAAGTAATATTATGATACAGAACTTTTATGTTATATATAGCATACAGTATGTATTAAGACCTCTCCGTAACAAAAACAAAAACAAAATATTCATACCCTTTTTTTCTAAACCAAAAACAAAATATTCATACCCTTTTTTTCTTTCTATGTGTCACCTTAATTTTATGACACAATCTTCCTTTTGGACCCCATGTTTTGATTAACTGCAATGATTTCATTTACATTAATAGTGATATTTTTGTTGGCAGATTCAGAACGTAAGAGAGTTGTTCTTGTCCACACAGAGCTTAGACTTTACCAAACTGAGCTTGGAAAAACTTTGTTTAGTGGCTACTGTTGATACAGGCAATGAAGTACAGATTTACAGCAACTGAAATGGTGCTGGGAACTCTAAACAAGCATCAGACTTTTAGAATACATCCAGCACTATTTGTGCACTATTCTTTGGGTAAGTTTATGCAGAGTGAAACACTCTCATCTCTGTCAGTAGACCTGATCTGACTGAGCTCGCTGCCAAAATCAGTGCCTCTCTTTTCCTCTCATAGCAAACAGACACACATGCAGACACTGAGATGTGTTGTAACAGATGCCTGCTTTGCTTCATTGTAATGCCCTGTGCTGTGAACAATAGTTGCTGTATTTTATGGTTTTAATACTTTTTAAATGTGGCGAGCGCCTGTAACCGATTACAAAAGCTGGTCTTATAAGCAAAGTAAATGTGTGTGGCTTGTAAACAGAAATTATAGCTACTTTCATAGGATAATTCAAACCAACACAACCACACAAATTACTACACATTTATAAGAAATTCATTGCAATAATTAATATAGAACATATTTTATTTGCATATGGGATACTAAATGGCAGCCTACCAAAGCATTTACTTTTTCTATGCATCTTAACAACAAAAAAGAAGTGTTTACTTGTGCTTGGAAGTGACCATTTATGTCATAATGGGAGAAGAGGGACTTGAATCAATGAGCGGAAATGGGCGTAGAATTCAGCCACTCTAGTCATCCTATTATGCATGTTCCTAGTACTTGTTACTGAATGCATCATCTTCCTTCTTTCCTCGACTGCATGGGCCTATATTTTTATTTACCTATCGTGATGAGATGCAGAAACTTTCCATGTCACACTCACCTAATTTCCTGCTTCTAGACAGGGTTAGTGTATAAGATCAATGTAGCACTAAAGTAATGGTATTTCTGACAATAACAAAGCATAAATACAAGGTTTTGAGTGTAAAATTATTCAGCTGAAAAAATACATAATCCATTTTCACCAACAAGAGATAATTGATATTTGAGCTAAATGAAGACAATTTTACTTGATGATTTACACAAACTAGGGGGCTATGCTCCCTGATCGCTTCGCTCTCCCTCCCCTTGACCCCCACGGGCACGCTATGCGCCAGCCACTTTGTGTCTCTGTCGCTCACATTGTGAAGGGTGGGGCTGAACACATGATAAGGAGATGCAGTTGGATCAGCTGCTGGCTTGCTGCTGCCGAGCTGCGTGTTCTGCTTGTTGAGCTGTCATTTTGTCTCAATGCCTTGTTTCACAGGACATTAAAGTGTCTCTGTGAAAATCACGTATCGTCTCCTTCCAAGCCTTCCAAGATTTTTTGCATAATAGAGAGATGTATTAAAACATTTTGAATTTTTGAGAAAAAATAAGAAATCTTGTTCTGGGCACAAGAACACATCACAAAAATTATTTATTTGTCAGGTGTTATGCAAAGAAAAACTGCGAAAATTTGATTTTCAGGCTTGCAGGAGATCTAAAGGGATATTTAGGGGGTACCAGGACTCATGCATTTCCCTCCAACCACCTCACATTTTGCCCCTTGCTTTACGGTCCCAAGCTGAGTAGGTGCCATACTGGAATGTAATGTTACTCGTGTTTATGGACTCAGTTTGTGCACAAGTTATTGAGTGTGGCTGTAGATGTCTTGGTTTTACCGAGTCATGTAAGTGTATGGACTAGCAGCTAGTCGGTATCATTTTCCATGAAACAACAATGAGATAGCCATAGTCAGGAAAACAAAGGTTGATATTGGAAGATCAAGATAACCAATCGTCAAAACCAAAATGCAAACTGGAAGAACATCAGTTAAAGCATGGGTCAATAACAAACAAAGAAAGAAAGTAAATCACACAAATCAGAAGTTTTTATCCAATCTTGGACAGCGAATAAAGTCCCAAGGCAATCCTTTATACTGTCATACAACATGACCTCAAAGAGTCATTGGAAATTACCATGGCAATGAAGGACTCTAAACTCTCAAACATGGTGACATCTATTAATGTAAAAGAATGGTGTCAACAATGATGGTAAAATTTACTGATCTTTAATAAGACAGTAATTAAAAAAAAACCAATATAATTCAGATTTTTACCTACTAGGGACTCTGTCCCCTGCTCGCTCACCCCCGGGTTTGGTTTACTGGATATACAATTTAAAGAGATTGTTATTTTCATGGGAATTGTTACATATGCATTATTTTCACTTTTACTTTAAAACTTTTGTAAAAACAATACTGTACTTGTCCTTTATTTCCGGCCCCGGGCATGGTTAAAATCTCTTTCTCGTAAGACGTATAGAGTTGCTCGCGTTGTGAAGGGGGGTGGCTGAACACATGCTAAGGAGAAGCAGTTGGATCATCTGCTGGAGTGCTGTGTATTCTGCTTGTCGAGCTGCGTGTTGATCATTTGAAAGCATGTACAGCAGCTGTCCTTTTGCCACTTCACGTCTCTGCCACTCACGTTGTGAAGGGGGGTGGGGGGGGGATTTGGCTGAACACATGCTAAGGAGAAGCAGTTGGATCATCTGCTGGCTTGTTGCTGCTGGCAAGCTGCGTATTCTGCTTGTTGTGCTGTCGTGTCGATCATTTCAAAGATTGTACAGCAGCTGTCCTTTTGCCACTTCGCGTCTCTGCTGCTTACGTTGTGAAGAGGAGTGGGGGGGGTGGTTTGGTTGAACGCACGCGGTTGGATCATCTGCTGGCTTGCTGCTGCTGGCGAGCTTCTTTCTTTGCTTGTTGCTTGTCATTGTTTTAAGAGCTAGGAAGTGTGTCTGCCAAAAGCATTCCAACAACTGCTAGGTTAAATGTCCATGAACTTGTTTTAAATGTTGTCTCACTGCCTTGTCTCGCGTGACATTTAAAGTGTCTCTCACAGGATGTCAAATTGTCTTCTGAGAAGATCACGTCTCATCTCCCTAGTCTCCCTTCCAAGATTTTTTTTTATAATAGAGAGATAGATAAAAAGCCAGGGAACAAAAGACATTGCAAATCATAACATTGAGAATGTAAAAGTGTTAGGGAAACTCTTGGACTGTAAGTGAGATATGATGTGCTCATTTAATGTCATCAGTAATAAGAACTTTAAAGCTACCGAGTCCTCTCACAGCTTTTTCTGACTATAAGGGAGAAATTATTGACCTGGCACCACTGAGTCAGAAGGTAAATTTCTATATCAGAAAGCCTATCCTCTCTGTGTAATCAGCAAATTTAATGATGGAATTGTAATTGCGTCTGCTCACTCAGTTGTTGGTGAACATGAATTACAGCAGCGCATTCAGTACACAACCAAGTCGGTGTCTGTCAGTGGAATAATATGGGGAAAGCAATGCTACTAATCCACACATGCTCTCTAGTCAAGTACTCAAGGGATGCATCCCCTTTAACCAGATGGCATGTATGTGATGTATTGAGGGAAGAAGGAGACATTTGCCTAGCCATATCAGTTTAAACCACCCCCTAGCAACCAATGGTGAAATACATAGCCACTTCACACGTGCATATAGGAGGCAGCTAAAGGGCTCAAATGAGGATAATTCCATGCCGGACCAGGAGGTGGCAGAGTGCACTAACCCTTTCTCTCTTTCTTCTGCTTACCAGTTACAGTTTCTTGCCAACTACAATTCACGTTCATGTGTAAGGTGAGAATAAAAATCTGTTTTTAACTCAGATGGTATTGAATGAAATGAGAATTGCACTATCTGACTTGTCACATCATTGACATCATGTCTGTTTTCCATGCTCAGGCACGTTTAGTGATCACACTGTTCCTGAAAGCCACTGAACCATACTCGGGTCCATCTTTTCCAAGTGGGCCAGGGCATGGTACGGTCAGCCCTGCTCAAAGCAATCACACTAGTCAAACAAACTAGACTTTGCTGGGTTACATGTGGACAAATGTGCTTGGGCACAGAACGAATTGCCAGTGTGAATACGCCTTCAGGATAATCTATAGTAAAACTGATATGGCATCTTCCTTGGAACTGTTGTTGCCTTTTTGAAACAGGTGAGGCCTGTTAATATTTTCTGTTAGTGAGATATTAAAAAAATATACATCTCGTATGTATTTAAAAAAACATTGGGAGACTCTCCTTTTCCTAAACACTAATTCATCCTTATTACTAATGGTTCCTTTTTCTAGTTTTTTTGTGTAGAGTTAACTAGTCTTGTGTTTCAATTGGTTTACTGCTTGCTTGCAAATAAGTTTTAGAGCACTTATCACTAAGTTTGGCCAATTTTGTAACCTAGTCTTGTAGCCCTTGTTTCAATACAGACCCCAATCTGATGTTTACTCAGTTATGCTAACCTCATTTGTTAGATGCTTTGAATAAAATAATCTGGTAAACTAATAAATGTAAATATAAATTGTAACAGGTGGCTGGATCCCATGCCCGGCCAGGACGCCCCTGCTGCATATGTTCCAGGGAAGCAGCCATGGGCTCCTCAGTACCTCCCCTGAGACGCTTGATGGCTGCCTCCCTGGGTGACGTTGGTGCCTCAGTTTCCCGCAGGGCTCCATGGGAGATGGAGTTCTCCACAACACTGTGGGGATCTGGGGTGGCCGTCAGGTGTTGCTGCATGGATCCTGGAGCCTTTATGGACACCTCTACAGCCCCGCCCAGAAGTGCAATTAGCCACAGGTGATCAAGCACCTGAAGCACTTCCGGGTGGGTTATAAAAGGGCCAGCATCCACCACTCAGGAGCCAGAATTGGGAGGAAGAGGACGAGGTTGCCTGGGAGGAGTGGTGGTGCCAGAGGAAGGATTGGTTTGGTTGTGTTGAACTGCTTTGGGACTCTGTTGGGCCTGTAGGACACGGGGAAGGCGTGCCCCACGGCTGAAGAGAAAAATAAAAAGTCTTGTTGATTTTACATGTGCCCCTGCGTCAGTCTGTGCCGGGTCGGGCGCAATATAGTGCCTTATTACAAAATATAATAAACATGTCCTAACCTACACTTCAGCTTTTTCAATGGCTCCAACTGCTGCTCAGGTTCAATGTATAGATTCTTAATCCCCTCAGCTCCTCTCTGTTTAGATATCTTAAAACACATGTACAGTATGTAACAGCACTGTGACTATATCATTAATTATTTTGATTCATATAAAGTTATAAATAAGTATTTTGATCTTTTAAGTTTATCAATTTTCTGTAATTTACTGTAATATTATGGCATGCTTAACACAGAATGTCAAATATGTATAAAATGAAACACAGCAGAAACACAGGCTCATGCTTCAAACAATTATGTCTGAGTCAACAGCCATAAATCACAAATGACAATGCACATTTTAGCATGCAATATAAGATTTTAATATTTTATCTTTGGCCAAAAGCATTTATTCCACAGATTGCCAGATAATGTATGCCCAGCAGCATTTAAAGTATCCTCTTCTTATTTAATATAGTATTTATACAATGGTTTCTGGATTTGTATGGTGTCCAACATACCATCTTACACTAATTATTTCTGGGTTGATGTGGGATCTCGTTCTGAAATTTTAACTTTCTCTTCCTTACCTTCTCATTCATGCAAAGGCCAAACAATAAAAGACATGCAAGACTAAACCTTAGCC